>NW_028158208.1:22500-29312 GCF_964263955.1 Coregonus lavaretus | reverse complement strand
CAAGGCCAGCTTCTGTCTGGAGGACACAGGTTGTGATGCTGGATTTAGACGCAGATATGCCTGCACCGCCCATACACAGGTTAGTACTGCACCGCCCATACACAGGTTAGTTCTGCACCGCCCATACACAGGTTAGTTCTGCACCGCCCATACACAGGTTAGTACTGCACCGCCCATACACAGGTTAGTTCTGCACCGCCCATACACAGGTTAGTTCTGCACCGCCCATACACAGGTTAGTTCTGCACCGCCCATACACAGGTTAGTACTGCACCGCCCATACACAGGTTAGTACTGCACCGCCCATACACAGGTTAGTACTGCACCGCCCATACACAGGTTAGTACTGCACCGCCCATACACAGGTTAGTACTGCACCGCCCATACACAGGTTAGTTCTGCACCGCCCATACACAGGTTAGTTCTGCACCGCCCATACACAGGTTAGTACTGCACCGCCCATACACAGGTTAGTACTGCACCGCCCATACACAGGTTAGTTCTGCATTACACATACACAGGAAAAACTCTGTGTCAAGAGTTTTTCTCCCTCCTTTCACTATAGAACAATATAGCCAGATAAATGTGATGATGTCTCATTAATGGGTTGTCTTCTGACTCTTTTCCCGTTGTTTCTTTGCATATTGAGCTGTGGCTGTGTTTTGTTTTGCGTTGACAGGGCTGAGTCCAGGCTGTCATGACACCTATGCTGCCAATATTGACTGTCAGTGGATCGACATCACTGATGTTCCTGTAGGAAAATACGTCCTGAAGGTAATGCCATTCAATTATTATTGTCTTTAGAACAGCAACTATCTGTTTGGTAATGATCTACTCCGTAATGGTATAACAGTTTGGCCCAGTCCTGTGTGAGTCTGTGTGAGGTCTGACCGTCTCCTCTAAGCAGCGTTGTTCACACAAATCTTTTCATTTTTCAGGTCACAGTGAATCCCAGTTATCATGTTCAAGAGTCGGACTATTCCAACAATGTGGTGCGGTGTGATGTCATATACACGGGTACTCAGGTTCAGACACGGAACTGTCGGGTAACCAGGTAAGAGATGCTCTGTGATTGGTTGGCCAAGATATGAGATTCTCTGTGATTGGCCAATATATCATAGATTCTCTGTAATTTGCAATGATGCCATAGATAACAAGGTCTCAGCCCTGCACAGGTTATCCCATCCCAAAGGCCATGTAAATGCAAATAATAGAGGCTGGATGTTAAATATAGATGTTTTTGGTAATGGTAAAATAGCATGAACATGAGTATAACATAATACTTACGATTTGAGACGCTACATACCAGTATTTCTTCAAGTTCATCTCTCTCTTCCTCTCTTCACAGGGGTTAAAGTGTTCCATGGATTCTGAGGTATTTTCCTCTTGTCTCTTTAAGTACTGTAAACAACAACAATCTCAACCAGTTGTTGTGGTAATAGCTGTTGTCGATAGATTTGTTTTTATAACATTCCTCTTATCACTTGATGACATTCCTTCGATTCATTAGTGTGTTATCTGTTTGGAAATCTGTACCAAAGGAAGCATTTTGTAACTAAATACAGAGGATTATGACATGACATCATGTATTTTTATTGATATGACAAATCCGCTGAAGAAGAGAGGATATTTTTGTATCATTCAGCATGATCTTGGAAAAACGGAATGGAAAAAGTGACTTTGCTTGAATTAGACATTATGCTTGAATAATATTATTTGTCCGCTTTGATGTTTGATCTGCAGTTGTATAGTTAGATGCAGTTGGGTGCCTCTTTAACCACTTCGTGGCCATAATTAATACGTTGCAAACGCCTGGTCTGTATGTGCTAAGTATCAATTTAATAATAGATTTAGTTTTACTCTGTAAGTATGTATGCATGTGTGAGCGAATTGAATTTTATTTTATTTTAAATTGTAATGTAACATTGTTTATATACCGCTCAAACCTGAATATTACAATCGGTGTTGTTTTTGTTGAGGATGTTGTTCTAGATACAATAAGCATGGTGAAGAGTGAGTATATTAAAAATACATTCACCTCTGACTATTATTTTTCTTTTGTCACATGGAAAATAGAGCTCACACTAGTGAAGCGCGGGTTGACTCATAACCCATCATGCGGGTTGGACCCATAACCCGCAGTCCCCGCGGTCAGGCCTATATCTGCGGAGCGGGCAGGTTTAGGGTTGGTCATGAAATATTGTGTGGATGAAGGCTGGGTAGGTGGCGGGCGGGTTGAATAAGGAGAAAACAATACTTGAATAAAATCCATAAATGTATCATTCTTGTGCAATTTATATCTATAAGCTACATTTAAGGTTTTACTTTCATTATTTTAGGCTATATGGCATTAGTGCATAAGCCTAAGCTTCAGGGCCTAACTGTACAGCTACTCGACAAATGCTTTTGGGAACAGGCAGAAGAAGAAGTTGAACGTTGATCCACGGAGGCATAAAGGACAATGTCAGAGTTGAATTCAATAAGAGAAAAGCTGTGAAAAGGAGAGTTGAAGATAAAGAGAAGGGAGAGTCAGAAAAGTCATGTTTGGGAAAAGATTTGGTGAAGTGGTAAAAGAGGATGATAGCGGTACCGGCTACGTTAGGCTATGTGTGATGATTGTGAGGCTTCAAATAGGCCTATGGCACGTCAAGGGAACTGTAGCCTTCTGTTCAGATGGGTTAAATGGAAACTGACTGTAGGTCTATGACCTCTCACATAGCCTTAATATTAAAGGAAAACTCCACCCCAAAACTATCTTTTGGTATTTGTTTCATTAGTACATTGGTTACATAGTCCCTAAATGTTTTGCTTGTCAGCAATCAAGTTTTCAAGATATGTAACTTTCGAAATAAAGAAACCATCCCCGTATGATGCATTTTGCAAAACATTTTGGGACTATGTCAACAATGGACTAATGAAACAAATACCTGTTAGATTAATTTGTATTTTAAGAATAATGACTAAAGGATTTCACCCCAAATACAGTATAAATGTGTAAACTGTTAGAATTATCAACCCACTAACAGAGGGGGGGGGGGGGGGGGGGGGGGCGGGACTAAACATTCCAGGGTGAAGGAGAAAGGTGGAAACTGTTTAAGAAAGCCTCCTAAAGGTGGGTGGAGCAAAGTGCCTTTGTGTGTCAAGAGGTATAAAACAGGAGTGTATGGGTTTTGGCGCCAGAGCTCTCCATGAATAAAAAGACAGATCATTCTTGTTGGCTGTGGACCTTTAATCATTTATGATTAAAACCAGAGCCTTACAACCTCTGGTAATGATTCAAGCTTAGGTTGAATTAGAGATAGAAATTATCTTAACAGTACCAAAATATCGTTTTTGGGTGGAGTTTTCCTTTAACTCCTGCAGAATTAAGCATTTCCTGCAGTAAAATGACGCACCAAATGTAGGCAACATTTTGACTCGGGATCAGGAGTGGAGAAATAGGATTTATTTCTTTCAGCATCTTGAGAGAATGTGAATGAGCAGTTAAAAAGGCTACCATCTGTAGAGGTGCTATCTTTATCAGCATCATAAAAGCTGATTGCATTTCAAACACATAAAATGTGCATCCAAGCCGAACTGAAATCTAATCAGAAACATGTTGGGTCATTTTCACAGCATTCTATTTCTTTACAACTGGTCAAACTGATGTCATTTGGACATTTTGCACAGAAAATCGTTCCTTTTCTTTTTTTTTTTTTTTGCATTTTCTCCCCGGTCCCTAAATGTCTTTGCTCCACGAAAGAAGCAGACATGAATAAGAAAACTTTACGGATGTCAACTTATCGATTTATGACATTATTCTGGTGAGGAAGGATTAATTTAGTCTTCTACGGCAACATATGACAGAAAATAAGCTGCATCTAATTATAGACAAGTTGACTAACAAATAGCCGACCAAAATGTCAGACATTATAAGCAGAAACATCTAAATCAGGCAACAACAAAAAAATCCAAAAATTGTTCCGCAATCTCTGACTGTAACCCACAGCACATTTCCTTACATTAGGGGGTTGGGGTCGGGTCAGGTGAACAAACAGCTGACCCGCGCACCATTAGCTCACGCTAAGCACTGCAGTTCTGAATTTAAAGCCATAGAATCAGAGAACATTAGGAACTTTTGTCTCTGTTCTTAAAAATCTATCAGAAAAAGACCAACTAATGTAAAAAAAAGTGTGTGGGTAGGGGGGGGGAGAAGAGGTATGTTTTTATGCAGCTTTGTAAATAGTGTAGTATATGCAGACTGTGAATGTGACTCCTCTTGAGTTGGAAAGTCATTGTGTACAAAGCGTGTTATAACACATTTTGTCACTGAAAGGTTTTGAATATTGAATAAATAACCAAATTTGGGAACACTACATATATGCGCATCATATATATACGATTTAAAGCCACCAGAAGACATAGACCCTGTTGTAAAAGAACAGCAAACATCTAAGATGAACTGGTTTACACTGGACGCCTCTAAGGTGTGTCTGTGCCAGAATAGATTTTCTATGTTATTGAAAGAGTCTGACTGGAAAATCCCCTTCCTCTTTAGTCAACTCCATTCCATCCCGTCTGTCTAGGAATTCCAGCCCAATATTTACAGACAGTCAGTGACAATCTGAGTCAAAGCTCCACTCTGTTGGGAGGTACAGAGTTTCAACAGAAACAGGACTAGTCAACCAGTTTTCTCAACACTTTTTGTTGTTGTTGTTTAATTTTTACTTTTTTTGTTTAAAATAAATGCACTGTTGGTTAAGGGCTGTAAGTAAGCATTTCACTGTAATGTCTGCACCTGTTGTATTCGGCGCATGTGACCAATAAAATTTGATTTGATTTGATTTGATTTGAACATGTAAACCGTTTGAACAAGAACATTAGATGCTACAGAGCTTTTGTTTCTTACCCAGGTCTTCTGGAGAGGGCCTGTGCCTTTTTGGACGGGCCTGTGATTTCAAACATGCCATGTTGAAGAGAAGACAGTGGCTGTTTGCTCAGCTGTGAGCCATGCAGCGCGCAGACGGACGCTAGCAGCTAGTTCAGACATCTGGAGCGGCCAGGTTCTCCTGGCTAGGGTCTTCAGCAGTACTACAGTACACGGAGATGGTAATGTCAAGTTGGCCCCTTCTGCTTAACATCACTCAGACGTCATTACATCAACCCAGATATTGTTGGCAGGGAGGATATCAGTCTGTGCGCGTCCCAAATGCTACCCTATTCCCTATATAGTGAACTACTACGACTTTAACCAAGGGCCCATAGGGAGTGCACAAAAACATTAGGACATAGACTGACCAGGTGAATCCAGGTATAAGCTATGATCCCTTATTGATGTCACCTGTTAAATCCAATTCAAATCAGTGTAGATGAAAGGGGTTAAAGAAGGATTTTTAAACCTTGAGACAATTGAGACATGGATTGTGTTTGTGTGCCATTCAGAGGGCAAGACAAAATATTGAAGTGCCTTTGAACGGGGTATGGTGGTGGGTGCCAGGCGCACTGGTTTGTGTCAACAACTGCAGCTGCGCTGTTTTTTTTTAACGCTCAACAGTTTCCAGTGTGTATCAAGAATGGTCCACCACCCAAAGGACATCCAGCCAACTTGACACAACTGTGGCAAGCATTGGAGTCAACATGGGCCAGCATCCCTGTGGAACGTTTTTGACCCCTTGTAGAGTCCATGCCTCGACGAATTGAGGCTGTTCTGAGGGCAAAAGGGGGTCCAACTCAATATTAGGAAGGTGTTCCTAATGTTTTTGTCCACTCAGTGTATAGGGAATAGGCTGCCATCTGGGACACAGACTCTGAGACATAATGCCACATTGGGCCAAATACAGGTGGAACAGACAGAGAGAAGTACATTGAGAAGCCCAAAGCTCATTCTGCTTCTTATTCTGTAGTGTGGTTTAGTAACTGTTGCTGTTGCTTAGCGAATTCCAATGAGGAACAGCCCGTAGCCTAGCTAACTGGCAGCTACATGATTCTGAGTAATTTCTCTGCTGGCTCCTCTTTGAGTCATGCTGCTGATCCACTAGAAATGCTCTGGTAAACACAGACATTCCCTCAGCTGCATCTGCACGTAGGTGGGTAGTGTGGGGAACGGGTGTTAAGGGTTAGCTGGATAGTTGGGCCACGTGAGCAGGGGCTGGGGCAGCTGTGGAGGGAAAGTGTGCTGGCCTGCGATGTGCTGTGCATGCCTGGGGCCCGGGGCCGGGGCCGGGGCTGGCCTCCGCAGGCAGGTTGGTTTAGGCACTGAGCAGAGAAATTCCACAGTTACTCTGTCATCTCAAATATTGCTGAGTTCAGCCATAATAGACATCAGAGCTACGGCCGGTATCCTACAGCTCAGACAGACAGAGAGAGGGTCCAGTTCAGCTATAATAGACATCAGTGTTACAGCTATGGGCCGGCAGCCTACAACTAAGTCGGACAGAGATAGAGAGAGAGAGTCCTCCTCACCGGTCCTCCTCACCGGTCCTCCTCACCGGTCCTCCTCACCGGTCCTCCTCACCGGTCCTCCTCACCAGTCCTCCTCACCTGTCCTCCTCACCGGTCCTCCTTACCGGTCCTCCTCACCGGTCCTCCTCACCGGTCTTCCTTACCGTTCTTCCTCACCGGTCCTCCTTACCGGTCCTCCTCACCGGTCCTCACCGGTCCTCCTCACCGGTCTTCCTTACCGGTCCTCCTCACTGGTCCTCCTTACCGGTCCTCCTTACCGGTCCTCCTCACCGGTCCTCCACACCGGTCCTCCTTACCGGTCCTCCTCACCGGTCCTCCTTACCGGTCCTCCTCACCGGTCCTCCTTACCGGTCCTCCTCACCGGTCCTCCT
>NW_028158208.1:0-17500 GCF_964263955.1 Coregonus lavaretus | reverse complement strand
GAACCAGACTTGTGGAGATCTACAATTTTTCTTGGCTGATTTCTTTAGATTTTCCCATGATGTCAAGCAAAGAGGCACTGAGTTAGAAGGTAGACCTTGAAATACATCCACAGGTACACCTTCGATTGACTCAAATCAATTAGCCTATCAGAAGCTTCTAAAGCCATGACATCATTTTCTGGAATTTTCTAAGCTGTTTAAAGGCACAGTCAACTTAGTGTATGAAAACTTCTGACCCACTGGAATTGTGATACAGTGAATTATAAGTGAAATAATCTGTCTGTAAACAATTGTTGGAAAAATTACTTGTGTCATGCACAAAGTAGATGTCCTAACCGACTTGCCAAAACTATAGTTTGTTAACAAGAAATTTGTGGAGTGGTTGAAAAACAAGTTTTAATGACTCCAACCTAAGTGTATGTAAACTTCCGACTTCAACTGTACATGTTAATGTATGTTGAAGTGGTTGCTTCATACTGTGCATTGCAGGCTGTAACGTGGAATCCCCCTTCTGTATGTCTGGAGAGTTTTCACTTGGAAATACCCCCCCCTTCAGGGCGAGCTCTGACCATGTCCACCACTGATTGACATGTCATCTCTTCACCACGTCAGGGCTCCTGAGGAAGAGAAAAACACAACGTTTAAAAGTGCAATCTGCAATACATACAACCCATGGTCAATGGTCATTTCAATTAATGATGTAAACTGTTTGGCTAAATTACGCATCAACAGCATCTCCCCTTGGGGTCGATTCCATTTCAATTCAGTCAATTCGGAGAATTTCAGTTTACTACCTGAAACAACTGAAAATAAATGGAATTGACCCCAACCCTAGTCCACAGTGAAGCCGATGTACAGCACATAGTGATATATATTAGATTTTCCATTCCATAGAGGTATTTCTGTACTGTTCAATCTTAATTTATTGATGGATATTTAAGCAATAAAGCCCTAAGGGGTGTGGTATATGGAGAGGAGAGAACAGGAGAGGAGAGAAGAGGAGAGGAGAGGAGAGAGAACAGGAGAGAAGATGAGAGGAGAGGAGAGGAGAGGAGAGGAGAGGAGAGGAGAGGAGAGGAGAGGAGAGGAGAGGAGAGGAGAGGGAACAGGAGAGAAGATGAGAGGAGAGGAGAGGAGAGGAGAGGAGAGGAGAGGAGAGGAGAGGAGAGGAGAGGAGAGGGAACAGGAGAGAACAGGAGAGAAGAGCCTATTTTTAAAGCTTTGACGTGAAGTAGTATGCTAGTATGGATGTTGGAAGACAGCCCTCAGGACTGAGTCATAAGAGAGAGAGGTGCACTCTTTGGACTGTCAGCAGGTATAAAGAGGTGAGCTGGGATAGAGGAGGCTTGAAGGATCCTTCAAGTCAAGAAGCTCTTATATACCCACATGACTGTGTGCCAGAAGACAAAAGCTATGTACCAGTCACTGGGTGCGTTTAGAAGGACAGCCCAATTATATTTTTTTCAATAATTGGTCTTTGACAATCAGATCAGCTCGGAAAAACGTGCCCCTTGATGTGATTGGTCAAAAGACCAATTAGTGGAAAACATCAGAATTGGGCTGCCTGTGTGAACGCAGCCCCTGAAGTGTGTTGTATTTGGCTCACACTGAAAATAATGCTGATTGTAGAAGAGTTGGATGCTTTTCAGCATTCATGTATACAGTGAGGGAAAAACGTATTTGATCCCCTGCTGATTTTGTACGTTTGCCCACTGACAAAGAAATGATCAGTCTATAATTTTAATGGTAGGTTTATTTGTACAGTGAGAGACAGAAAAGCAACAAAAAAATCCAGAAAAACGCATGTCAAAAATGTTTTAAATTGATCTACAATTTAATGAGGGAAATAAGTATTTGACCCCCTCTCAATCAGAAATATTTCTGGCTCCCAGGTGTCTTTTATACAGGTAACGAGCTGAGATTAGGAGCACACTCTTAAAGGGAGTGATCCTAATCTCAGCTTGTTACCTGTATAAAAGACACCTGTCCACAGAAGCAATCAATCAGATTCCAAACTCTCCACCATGGCCAAGACCAAAGAGCTCTCCAAGGATGTCAGGGACAAGATTGTAGACCTACACAAGGCTGGAATGGGCTACAAGACCATCGCCAAGCAGCTTGGTGAGAAGGTGACAACAGTTGGTGCGATTATTCGCAAATGGAAGAAACACAAAATAACTGTCAATCTCCCTCGGCCTGGGGCTCCATGCAAGATCTCAGCTCGTGGAGTTGCAATGATCATGAGAACGGTGAGGAATCAGCCCAGAACTACACGGGAGGATCTTGTCAATGATCTCAAGGCAGCTGGGACCATAGTCACCAAGATAACAATTGGTAACACACTACGCCGTGAAGGACTAAAATCCTGCAGCGCCCGCAAGGTCACATATACAGGCCCATCTGAAGTTTGCCAATGAACATCTGAATGATTCAGAGGAGAACTGGGTGAAAGTGTTGTGGTCAGATGAGACCAAAATCGAGCTCTTTGGCATCAACTCAACTCGCCGTGTTTGGAGGAGGAGGAATGCTGCCTATGACCCCAAGAACACCATCCCCACCGTCAAACATGGAGGTGGAAACATTATGCTTTGGGGGTGTTTTTCTGCTAAGGGGACAGGACAACTTCACCGCATCAAAGGGACGATGGACGGGGCCATGTACCGTCAAATCTTGGGTGAGAACCTCCTTCCCTCAGCCAGGGCATTGAAAATGGGTCGTGGATGGGTATTCCAGCATGACAATGACCCAAAACACATGGCCAAGGCAACAAAGGAGTGGCTCAAGAAGAAGCACATTAAGGTCCTGGAGTGGCCTAGCCAGTCTCCAGATCTTAATCCCATAGAAAATCTTTGGAGGGAGCTGAAGGTTCGAGTTGCCAAACGTCAGCCTCGAAACCTTAATGACTTGGAGAAGATCTGCAAAGAGGAGTGGGACAAAATCCCTCCTGAGATGTGTGCAAACCTGGTGGCCAATTACAAGAAACGTCTGACCTCTGTGATTGCCAACAAGGGTTTTGCCACCAAGTACTAAGTCATGTTTTGCAGAGGGGTCAAATACTTATTTCCCTCATTAAAATGCAAATCAATTTATAACATTTTTGACATGCGTCTTTCTGGATTTTTTTTGTTGTTATTCTGTCTCTCACTGTTCAAATAAACCTACCATTAAAAATATAGACTGATCATGTCTTTGTCAGTGGGCAAACGTACAAAATCAGCAGGGAATCAAATACTTTTTTCCCCCTCACTGTAAATATGTCATGTGTATTGAAGAGTTCTCAGGCCAAGATTGAGATTTCTATCAAACCATTCAATGTCACAAACAGTTGTTCTTTGTTTCATAGTAACGTGAGTCATCATTTCAGAAAGGCTCTCTGTCATTGCTACGCATCCAATCAAAACACGTTGTAAAGAACAACTTTGCATCCTTGAATGGAACATTCCACGTTACAATTCATTTACAGAGGACATCATACGCACAAACCTCCTCAAATGGAGCTTCCAAGTAGTCATTAGTCTCTACATTAACAGCACTCACAGACAGCTAACTAACAGTATGTTATGTGTACGTATATGTAGCTTTCACCATCATATCTACTCATGGACAGTTTCTAGGAATTTTTTTTGGGGGGTTTTGTTGGCGTGTGGTGACTAGTCCCGTGTAGCTCAGTCGGTAGAGCATGGCGCTTGCAACGCCAGGGTTGTGGGTTCGATTCCCACGGGGGACCAGTATAAAAATAAATGTATGCACTCACTAACTGTAAGTTGCTCTGGATAAGAGCGTCTGCTAAATGACTAAAATGTAAGTCACAGGCCTTTTCTCTGGGAGCAGTTCTATATAGCCCCCACAGTCCTTGGCTCCCGCCATGTTTGAACGATGTCTAGAAGTGCTCATGTCTGTGGAAACATCTGAAATATAACGAGCTAGCGTTTGGTGTGCCTCACTCTACTCTGGCATCTATCCGAAGGATTTATGATTAACACCAGATTGTGCTTGCCCAACTCACAGAGAGCAGGCACAGGCCAGAAAAAAAAGATATTGCAGTTACAGATATTCTGCACAGGAGGGAGGTATTCACACAAAAGGGAACTTCCTCTATTCATGATTTGTTCTTTTTCTAAATGGTGGGGGTAAAACTTTTGAGTCTTTGTGACTTCAATTAATTGAAACCGCAAGAATTCTGGAATTCTTAATTGGTGATGTTTGATGGTTGTCAAATATATCACTATCTTCACAAATGTTATCTCTGTGAATGACACAAAGAGTGCATGCCAAATTGCAGAGCCCAGTGGTCCTGGTGAAAAGTAGTGCACTAAAAACAGAATTGGGTGCCATTTTGGACACACCCAAAATTCAAAATCAAATCACAGATTTGCATATATTATCGCAGGTGTGCGAAATGCTTGTGTTTCTAGCTCTAACAGTGCAGTAATAACTAGCTAAATGCTTGTGTTTCTAGCTCTAACAGTGCAGTAATACCTAGCTAAATGCTTGTGTTTCTAGCTCTAACAGTGCAGTAATACCTAGCTAAATGCTTGTGTTTCTAGCTCTAACAGTGCAGTAATACCTAGCTAAATGCTTGTGTTTCTAGCTCTAACAGTGCAGTAATAACTAGCTAAATGCTTGTGTTTCTAGCTCTAACAGTGCAGTAATACCTAGCTAAATGCTTGTGTTTCTAGCTCTAACAGTGCAGTAATAACTAGCTAAATGCTTGTGTTTCTAGCTCTAACAGTGCAGTAATAACTAGCTAAATGCTTGTGTTTCTAGCTCTAACAGTGCAGTAATAGCTAGCTAAATGCTTGTGTTTCTGGCTTTAACAGTGCAGTAATACCTAGCTAAATGCTTGTGTTTCTGGCTTTAACAGTGCAGTAATACCTAGCTAAATGCTTGTGTTTCTGGCTTTAACAGTGCAGTAATACCTAGCTAAATGCTTGTGTTTCTAGCTTTAACAGTGCAGTAATACCTAGCTAAATGCTTGTGTTTCTAGCTCTAACAGTGCAGTAATAACTAGCTAAATGCTTGTGTTTCTAGCTCTAACAGTGCAGTAATAGCTAGCTAAATGCTTGTGTTTCTAGCTCTAACAGTGCAGTAATAGCTAGCTAAATGCTTGTGTTTCTGGCTTTAACAGTGCAGTAATACCTAGCTAAATGCTTGTGTTTCTGGCTTTAACAGTGCAGTAATACCTAGCTAAATGCTTGTGTTTCTAGCTCTAACAGTGCAGTAATAACTAGCTAAATGCTTGTGTTTCTGGCTTTAACAGTGCAGTAATACCTAGCTAAATGCTTGTGTTTCTAGCTCTAACAGTGCAGTAATAACTAGCTAAATGCTTGTGTTTCTAGCTCTAACAGTGCAGTAATAGCTAGCTAAATGCTTGTGTTTCTAGCTCTAACAGTGCAGTAATAGCTAGCTAAATGCTTGTGTTTCTGGCTTTAACAGTGCAGTAATACCTAGCTAAATGCTTGTGTTTCTGGCTTTAACAGTGCAGTAATACCTAGCTAAATGCTTGTGTTTCTAGCTCTAACAGTGCAGTAATAACTAGCTAAATGCTTGTGTTTCTGGCTTTAACAGTGCAGTAATACCTAGCTAAATGCTTGTGTTTCTAGCTCTAACAGTGAAGTAATAACTAGCTAAATGCTTGTGTTTCTAGGTTACAGTTGGCACTATGCATTGGGGTAGGTAGCTTAGTGTGCAGGTAGCTTAGTGTGCATTGGGGCGGCAGGTAGCTTAGTGGGTAAAAGCATTGTGCCAGTAACCGAAAGGTTGCTGGTTCTAATCCCCGAGCCGACTAGGTGAAAAAATCTGTCGATGTGCCCTTGAGCAAGGCACTTAACCCTAATTGCTCCTGTAAGTCGCTCTGGATAAGAGCGTCTGCTAAATGACTAAAATGTAGGTAGCGTTCTCCTGGCACCGGCCAAACCCAGATTAATCCGTCGGACTGAAGAGTGATTCATCACTCCAGAGAAAACGTTTCCACTGCTCCAGAGTCCAATGGGGGCGAGCTTTACACAACTCCATCCGACGCTTGACATTGCCCATGGTGATCTTAGGCTTGTGTGCGGCTGCTCGGCCATGGAAACCCATTTCATGAAGCTCCTGACGAACAGTTCTTGTGCTGACGTTGCATCCAGAGGCAGTTTGGAACTCGGTAGTGAGTGTTGCAAACGAGGACAATTTGACGAACTGACTTGTGGGAAAGGTGGCATCCTATGACGGTGCCAACTTCAGTACGGCCATTCTACTGACAATGTTTTTTCTATGGAGATTGCATGGTTTGTGCTCGATTTTATACACCTCTCAGCAATGGGTGTGGCTGATATAGCCGAATCCACTAATTTGAAGGGGTGTCCACATACTTTTGTATATACAGTTGACATGGTGGACATGATCAGAGCTCGCCCTGAAGGGGGGGGGGGGGGGGGGGGGGGGTATTTCCAAGGGAAAACTCTACAGACAGACAGAAGGGGGATTCCACATTACAGCCTGCAATGCACAGTATGAAGCAACCACTTCAGCATACATTAACATGTACAGTTGAAGTCGGAAGTTTACATACACTTCGGTTGGAGTCATTAAAACTCGTTTTTCAAACACTCCACAAATTTCTTGTTAACAAACTATAGTTTTGGCAAGTCGGTTAGGACATCTACTTTGTGCATGACACAAGTAATTTTTCCAACAATTGTTTACAGACAGATTATTTCGCTTATAATTCACTGTATCACAATTCCATTGGGTCAGAAGTTTATATACACTAAGTTGACTGTGCCTTTAAACAGCTTGGAAAATTCCAGAAAATTATGTCATGGCTTTAGAAGCTTCGGATAGGCTAATTTACATCATTTGAGTCAATTGGAGGTGTACCTGTGGATGTATTTCAAGGCCTACCTTCTAACTCAGTGACTCTTTGCTTGACATCATGGGAAAATCAAAAGAAATCAACCAAGACCTCAGAAATAAAATTGTAGATGTCCTCTGGTCTGATGAAACAAAAGTAGAACTGTTTGGCCATAATGACCATCGTTATGTTTGGAGGAAAAAGGGTAAGGCTTGCAAGCTGAAAAACACCATCCCAACCGTGAAGCACGGGGGTGGCAACATCATGCTGTAGGGGTGCTTTGCTGCAGGAGGGACTGGTGCACTTCACAAAATAGATGGCATCATGAGGAAGGAAAATTATGTGGATATATTGAAGCAACATCTCAAGACATCAGTCAGGAAGTTAAAGATTGGTCGCAAATGGGTCTTCCAAATGAACAATGACCCCAAGCATACTTCCAAAGTTGTGGTAAAATAAAAAGTGTGTGCGGGCAAGGAAGCCTACAAACCTGACTCAGTTACACCAGCTCTCTCAGGAGGAATGGGCCAAAATTCACCCAACTTATTGTGGGAAGCTTGTGGAAGGCTACCCGAAATGTTTGACCCAAGTTAAACAATTTTAAGGCAATGCTACCAAATACTAATTGAGGATATGTAAACTTCTGACCCACTGGGAATGTGATGAAAGAAATAAAAGCTGAAATAAATCATTCTCTTTACTATTATTCTGACATTTCACATTCTTAAAATAAAGTGGTGATCCTAACTGACTGAAGACAGGGAATTTTTACTAGGATTAAATGTCAGGAATTTAAACTCATCAGGAATGAGTTTAAATATATTTGGCTAAGGTGTATGTAAACTTCCAACTTCAACTGTATAGTGTATATATACTGTATATACATAAAGTACCAGTCAAAAGTTTGGACACACCTACTCATTCAATGGGTTTTCTTTATTTTTACTCTTTTCTACATTGTAGAATAATAGTGAAGACGTCAAAACTATGAAATACACATATGGAATCATGTAGTAAGCAAAAGAGTGTTAAACAAATCAAAATATATTTTATATTTGAGATTCTTCAAAGTAGCCACCCTTTGCCTTGATGACAGATTTGTACACTCTTGGCATTCTCTCAACCAGCTTCATGAGGTAGTCACCTGGAATGCACTTCAATTAACAGGTGTGCCTTGTTCAAAGTTAATTTGTGGAATTTATTCTTAATGCATTTGAGCCAATCAGTTGTGTTGTGACAAGGTAGTGGGGGGTATACAGAAGATAGCCCTATTTGGTAAAAGACCAAGTCCATATTATGGTAAGAACAGCTCAAATAAACAAAGAGAAACAACAGTCCATCATTACTTTAAGACATGAAGTTAAGTCAATACGGAACATTTCAAGAACTTTTAAAGTTTCTTCAAGTGCAGTCGCAAAAACCATCAAGTGCTATGACGAAACTGGCTCTCATGAGGACGGCCAAAGGAAAGGAAGACCCAGAGGTACCTCTGCTGCAGAGGATAAGTTCATTAGAGTTATCAGCCTCAGAAATTGCAGCCCAAATAAATGCTTCACAGAGTTCAAGTCACAGACACATCTCAACATCAACTGTTCAGAGGAGACTGTGTGAATCAGGCCTTCATGGTCGAATTGCTGCAAAGAAACCACTACTAAAGGACACCAAGAAGAAGAAGAGACTTGCTTGGGCCAAGAAACATGAGCAATGGACATTAGACCGGTGGAAATGTGTCCTTTGGTCTGGAGTCCAAATTTGAGATTTTTGGTTCCAACCGCTGTGTCTTTGTGAGAAGCTGTGTGGGTGAACGGATGATCTCTGCATGTGTAGTTTCCACCGTAAAGCATGGAGGAGGAGGTGTGATGGTGTGGGCGTGCTTTGCTGGTGACACTGTCAGTGATTCATTTAGAATTTAAGGCACACTTAACCAGCATGGCTACCACAGCATTCTGCAGCGATACACCATCCCATCTGGTTTAGTCTTAGTGGGACTATCTTTTGTTTTTCAACAGGACAATGACCCAACCCACCTCCAGGCTGTGTAAGGGTTATTTGACCAAGAAGGAGAGTGACGGAGTGCTACATCAGATTACCTGGCCTCCACAATCACCCGACCTGAACCCAATTGAGATGGTTTGGGATGAGTTGGACGGCAGAGTGAAGGAAAAGCAGTCAACAAGTGCTCAGCATATGTGGGAACTCCTTCAAGACTGTTGGAAAAGCATTCCAGGTGAAGCTGGTTGAGAGAATGCCAAGAGTGTGCAAAGCTGTCATAAAGGCAATGGGTGGCTACTTTGAAGAATCTCAAATATAAAATATATTGTAAAATATATGTTTAACACTTTTTGGGTTACTACAAAAAATATATATGTTTAACACTTTTTTGTTTTTTCCATAGTTTTGATGTCTTCACTCTTATTCCACAATGTAGAAAATAGTAAAAATAAAGAAAACCCCTTGAATGAGTAGGTGTGTCCAAACTTAATGTATTTGTCCTCTTGCTCAGTTGTGCACCGGGGCCTCCCACTCGTCTTTCTATTCTGGTTAGAGAGTTTGTTCTGTGAAGGGAGTAGTACACAGCGTTGTACGAGATCATCAGTTTCTTGGCAATTTCTCGCATGGAATAGCCTTCATTTCTCAGAACAAGAATAGACTGATGAGTTTCAGAAGAAAGTTCTTTGTTTCTGGCCATTTTGAGCCTGTAATCGAACCCACAATTGCTGATGCTCCAGATACTCAACTTGTCTCAAGAAGGCCAGTTTTATTGCTTCTTTAATCAGCACAACAGTTTTCAGCTGTGCTAACATAATTGCAAAATGGTTTTCTAATGATCAATTAGCCTTTTAAAATGATAAACCTGAATTAGCAAACACAACGTGCCATTGGAACACAGGACTGATGGTTGCTGATAATGGGCCTCTGTACGCCTATGTAGATATTCCATAAAAAATCAGCCGTTTCCAGCTACAATAGCCAATTACAACATTAACAATATCTACACTGTATTTCTGATCAATTTGAGGTTATTTTAATGGACAAAAAAATTACATCCTTGAGATGTTTCTACAACTTGATTGGAGTCCATCTGTGGTAAATTAAATTGATTGGACATTACTTGGAAAGGCACACACCTGTCTATATAAGGTCCCACCGTGGACAGTGCATGTCAGAGCAAAAATCAAGCCATGAGGTCGAAGGAATTGTCCATAGAGCTCCTAGAGAGGATTCGGTCGAGGCACAGATCTGGGGAAGGGTAAAACAAATATTTCTGCAGCATTGAAGGTCCCCAAGAACACAGTGGCCTCCATCATTCTTAAATGGAAGAAGTTTGGAATCACCAAGACTCTTCCTAGTGCTGGCCGCCCGGCCGAACTGAGCAATCGGGTGAGAAGGGCCTTGGTCAGGGAGGTGACCAAGAACCCGATGGTCACTCTGACAGAGCTCTAGAGTTCCTCTGTGGTGATGGGAGAACCTTCCAGAAGGACAACCATCTCTGAGGCACTCCACCAATCAGGCCTTTATGGTTGAGTGGCCAGACGGAAGCCACTCCTCAGTAAAAGGCACATGACAGCCCGCTTGGAGTTTACCAAAAGGCACTTAAAGACTCTTAGACCGTAAGAAACAAGATTCTCTGGTCTGATGAAACCAAGATGGAACTCTTTGGCCTGAATGCCAAGCGTCACGTCTGGAGGAAACCTGGCACCATCCCTACGGTGAAGCACGGTGGTGGCAGCATCATGCTGTGGGGGGGTCTTTTCAGCAGCAGGGACTAGGAGACTAGTCAGGATCAAGGGAAATATGAACAGAGCAAAGTACAGAGAGATCCTTGATGAAAAACTGCTTCAGAGCTCTCAGGATCTCAGACTGGGGCAAAGGTTCACCTTCCAACAGGACAACAACCCTAATCACACAGCCAAGACAACGCAGGAGTGGTTTCGGGACAAGTCTCTGAATGTCCTTGAATGGCCCAGCCAGAGCCCGGACTTAAACCTGATCGAACATCTCTGGAGAGCCCTGAAAATAGCTGTGCAGCAACGCTCCCCATCCAACCTGACAGAGCTTGAGAGGATCTGCAGAGAAGAATGGGAGAAACTCCCCAAATACAGGTGTGCCAAGCTTGTAGCGTCATACCCAAGAAGACTCAAGGCTGTATTCGCTGCCAAAAGTGCTTCAACAAAGTACTGAGTAAAGGGTCTAAATACTTATGTAAATGTAATATTTCTATTTTTTATTTTTTATAAATTAGCAAAAATTTCTAAAAACCTGTTTTTGCTTTGTCATTATGGGGTATTGTGTGTAGATTGATGAGGGAAAAAACAATGTAATGAATTTTAGAATAAGGCTGTAACCTAACAAAATGTGGAAAAAGTCAAGGGGTCTGAATACTTTCCGAAGGGACTGTATAAACAGAGTATGCTACAGTCCCTGATATCTCTCTGGACGGAGATCTTCGCCCTGAGCTCGTCGACTCTATTGTCCAGGGACTGACCGTTAGCGAGTAATACACTCGGAAGCGATGGTTGGTGCGCACGCCGCCTGAGTCTGACTAGGACCCCACTCCTTCTCCGGTGTCAGCGTGCACCCCCCTGGATGAATAGAGCCTCTGGAAGTTCAAACAAAGGATCCAGGTCAGGGAAGTCGAATTTCTGCTCAAATTTCTGGTGAGTGACCGCCGATCTAATATCCAAAAGTTATTTCCGGCAGTAGGTAATAATACAAGAAACGTTCTGAGCAAATAATCAGCATCTGCATTGCTTGCTGTTTGGGGTTTTAGGCTGGGTATCTGTAAAGCACTTTGTGACATCTGCTGATGTAAAAAGGGCTTTATAAATAAATGTGATTGATTGATTGACATACAAAAAAATACTGCAAAGTTGGCGAGGAGCTAGAAACAGGGAGACTGTGTCTGTCGGTGCTATCTTGTCCCAACAGGAGAAACGAGTGGGGGAGTTCTTTTGTAGTCCTGCCAATGACTCAGATAGATAGTCATGTCTGTTATCCTATAAATACTTACAGAAACAGGGAGTAGACTAGCGGCAGTTGTATCCAATATCTATCCCAGATGGTTGGTGTCTCATCACAATAAATTATTAAACTCTCCATTTTTTTTTTACTTTCCATTTCTCTGAAGTCATGATGACTAAGTCATAGCAAGAAGTAGGAACTAATCTGACATAAACATCAGCAGACAAACAGATACACAGACACACACACGCACACAATCGTCTTGCATCTTCACAGATATGGCTGCTCAAATGTTATTTTTGTATAATCAAATTGTTATACTACGATGGCATAAATGCATAACGTACATCAGCAGCCGGGTTGTGTAAACCACGAATAAATCTGTGTAAATGTTGTGCAATCTCTATTTCCTCTGAAGTCATGACTAAGAACTGCTAGGAAGGAACTCATGTGACGTCAACATTAGCAGACACACACACACACACACACACACACACACACTTACCACGAGCAGTCCAACTCAGACAACTTATCAGTGTAGGTCTGTCCTTGTCCTATATGTTCCCGGCCCCCGTGGCAGTGAGGCTGTCCCCTGACCCCTCATACCATGCTGGGGCCTTTCCCCGGGTAGGGGGGTGTCTCTTGGTCACTGGGAGGCAGGGTAGGGTGACTGGGCCAGGTGGGTCGGGGTGGTTAGGGTGGGTAGTGTAGGGTGGCTCTGGGCCAGGTGGGGTAGGACCCGGCAGTGCTAGGTGGGCTGGGCGGGTAGGGTAGGGTGGCTCTGGGCCAGACCCTTACTGAGCCTCTCCACCCGTCCGTTGTGGTGGGGGTACAGTGGAGGTTTCTGGCTCCTAGGAGTGGGGACACTGTATCCGACCATGGGAGAGGGGACACTGTAATCAGCCATGGCTGTGGGGTCAGACAGGTGAGTCCATAAGGGTATGGGTAGGGAGGGGGTAATTTCTAGCTCTGGTGGGGTTTGGGGGGTTCAGTCCTCTACCTGGACCGGGTAGAGGAAGGTGTCCGTTGAACCCCCGTCTGTCCTGTTTGGGGTCTTTGGAGCCCATTGGGCTCAGGGGGCTCAGGGCTGTGACCCAAACCCGGTTGGTCTGGATGACAGATGCAGTGAGGACAGGGGACGGGGAGGTAGTTCGTATGGTGACAGTATGGTCAGGGCGTCTGTACAGTAGGGGGACTCCCTGGTCTCCATTAGTCTTCTGGTTGTACACAAGGACCCCAGGGACACCTCTGGGGTCGGAAGGAGGGTCATGTATGATGACAGTATGATCCATGTCTCTGCGCTGTGGTCCATGATCCCCAGGAGTCTTATGGTTGTGGACCAGGCCCCCTGTATTAGTCCAGTGGTTGTGCACCTGGACCCTAGTAGTCTTGTTGTTGACGGTACGTTCCATGTCTCTGTACTGTGGTCTCTGGTATCCCTGGTTGAACATCAGGGCTCCTTTACAGTCTCTGGGGTTGGGGAGGGTGTCACCACTTCTACAGTCTCTGGGGTTGAGGGTGTCACCACCTCTACAGTCTCTGGGGTTGAGGGCGTCACCACCTCTACAGTCTCTGGGGTTGGGGAGACCGTCATCACTTCTACAGTCTCTGGGGTTGGGGAGACCGTCATCACTTCTACAGTCTCTGTGGTTGGGGAGACCGTCATCACCTCTACAGTCTCTGGGGTTGGGGAGACCGTCACCACCTCTACAGTCTCTGGTGTTGGGGAGGGTGTCACCACTTCTACAGTCTCTGGGTTTGGGGAGACCGTCATCACCTCTACAGTCTCTGGGGTTGGGGAGACCGTCATCACCTCTACAGTCTCTGGGTTTGGGGAGACCGTCACCACCTCTACAGTCTCTGGGGTTGGGGAGACCGTCACCACCTCTACAGTCTCTGGGTTTGGGGAGACCGTCACCACCTCTACAGTCTCTGGGGTTGGGGAGACCGTCACCACCTCTACAGTCTCTGGGTTTGGGGAGACCGTCATCACCTCTACAGTCTCTGGGTTTGGGGAGACCGTCACCACCTCTACAGTCTCTAGGTTTGGGGAGACCGTCATCACCTCTACAGTCTCTGGGGTTGGGGAGACCGTCATCACCTCTACAGTCTCTGGGTTTGGGGAGACCGTCACCACCTCTACAGTCTCTGGGTTTGGGGAGACCGTCACCACTACTAGGGGACTTGTTACATGATCCCTCTTCCTCTCCCAGGTCAATGTTAGCTGTCAGACAATCTATCTGTTGGACCACCTACAGGACAACACAGAGTCAATAAACATAGTTACCAACAATTATATAACATGTCTGTTATACTATACGTTTTTAAAGAGTCATATTGTTTGACAATATATTTAAATATATATATATTTTACAACGAAATGTGTTTGGTAGCTGTCAGACAATACATCTGTTGGACCACCTACTGGACAATACAGAGAGTCAATATACTGCATTACAACAGTATATTACTACATTACTGAAGTATATTAATACATTATACTACATTACTACAGTATATTAATACATTATACTACATTACTACATTAGTTACCAGTACATTATACTACATTACTACAGTATATTAATACATTATACTACATTAGTTACCACTGCATTATACTACATTACTACAGTATAGTAATACATTATACTACATTACTACATTAGTTACCACTACATTATACTACATTACTAAAGTATATTCATACATTACTACAGTATATTCAAACATTATACTACATTACTACAGTATATTAATACATTATACTACATTACTACATTAGTTACCACTACATTATACTACATTACTACGGTATATTAATACATTATACTACATTACTACATTAGTTACCAGTACATTATACTACATAACTACAATATATTCATACATTATGTTATACTGGACCATGTCTCTCGATAGTCATGAGATATCTTTTCAACAAGGTACAGTATACTACGTCCCTATTACATATTGACACCATAAAAGCTAAGCATAGTTCAGGAACCGGTCTCAAGACATGCTCTTTAATGTGCTTCTTGTGTCTCCATCAATTCTAGCAGCAGGTTTTAGCCAAACGGTTGTAGTGTATTAAGATTATGACTTTGTTAATGGTTTTAAGTGGAACCTGAGAGGATGTTTATTTTAGTGTCAAGAGGGAATGTTTTAGTGTGACGCCACATACAACAGACAGGAAGTGTGTGTTGTAGACAGGGGATTGGACAGTAGAGGGAGCCACCCATATCTTGGGAAGATTATATATACTGGGTAAAAACGAAGAAGAGGTTAGAGCGGCCATTGCAATCTGGGACGCCGCTCTCCGGGTGGTCATGACATCTGTAAAACTTATGCTGGAATCTTGTGATATGAATAAAACTTATGATCAAAGGTTCAGTATGAGCGGACTCCTTTGTTTATCAGCAATGACTAGCAACTTTGACTCGACACTACACGGTCAATGTGAATCGCTTTCAATCAATCCATGCAACTGCAAGAAATGACTCAAATGATGAACAATGCTATCTCCTTCCATATCAGCCTGCAATGTAATTTTTTTTTCTACAGAGCGGAATGCATGAGGGCAATTCCACGATAACAGAAGGATGCTGTGACTCAGATTTCTCCCTTTATAATGTACAGTGTGCCAAACAAAAACCAATGAAAACCCATTTACTTGAAGAACTGTGCAGATGCAAAGTTTGGTAACAGGATGACGGCACCATCAGCACAAACTGTCATTCTGTTACCAAACTTTGCCTCCTCACAGTTCTTCAAGTAAATGGGTTTTCATTTGTTTTTTGTTTGGCACACATTTTAAAGTGAATAATCATCCGAGTCTGAGCATCATTCTGTTACTGTGTAATTGCCCATAAACAGAAAGAGGACATTCATAGGTCCATCAGTGTCTGCTTTACCTCAGATGTCAATGTAAGCATACTGAAACAACCGTACTGAAACAACCCTACTGAAACAACCGTACTGAAACAACCCTACTGAAACAACCCTACTGAAACAACCGTACTGAAACAACCGTACTGAAACGTATATGTGGATTCAAGGCAAACAGCCTCGTCCTCAGATCACTGTGTAGGTTTCAGACAACTCCTGTTGTTGTCATTACTATTTTTGCCATATCGTTCATTCATTAGCATTCATAGTAGGCACTCATTCGGAAAAATGGTCCTTAAAAATGTGGTTGCATGATCCCCGTAAGTACACTCCATAGAAAAGCAGATGGACAGGACTCAGAACGAAATATGCCTCGATCATTCATTGCGTTTATGCAGGGTAAATAAACAAATTATCAAAAGCTTAATGGAGTACTGTCCATTTCATTTCATTTTCTATGGATTCATCAGGTTAAACAGAGCTTCTTGCTTTAGCCGACTTCTCAGACTACATGAACAGCATGACAACTATAGTTAGCCTCGCAAGCCACACTGAACTCCCGAGCTTATATAAATATACGATATGTAGCGTGGCTCGCGAGGCTAAGGTATGATGGCGTGACAACTATAGTCAGAGTTGGCTAAAACACAAACAGATCTGGGACCAGGCTAACTGCAGGTTAACATACAGCAGAGACTTCTTACCTCCTTCATCTCCACGTGGACCTGTTGAGACCACCCAGGACCCCCTCCAGTCTGACACCACCTGTCTGATCTGCTCACAGACAGAACCCTCCTTCGTCCGAACCAAACCCTCCTTCTCCCGGATCGAACCCTGGTTCTCCCGGACCGAACCCTGCTTTTCCCGGAGCGAACCCTTCTTCTCCTGGGTCGAACCCTGGTTCTCCCGGACCGCACGCTCCTTCTCCGGACCGAAGCCTCCTTCTCCCGGATCGAATTCTGGTTCTCCCGGACCGAACCCTCCTTCTCCCTGACTGAACCCTCCTTCTCCCGGAGCGAACCCTGGTTTTCCCAGACCAAACTCTGGTTCTCCCGGACCGAACCCTGCTTCTCCCGGACCGAACCCTGCTTCTCCCGGACCAAACCCTCAGAGCTAGAGCCAGCAGGGACATGTTGTCCATTACAGCCGTCCTCTTCTGCCCCACCACCAACTCCTCCAGCCTTTAATCTAGTAGACCTCTCCTGGAGGTAGCTCTATCTCCCCTGCCCCGAGAGGACACAGCCTGGGGCTGGGACCACCACCGCCACAGCATCCATTTGGCATGTGGGAGTGTAAATCTCCTTGTTCCAGTGGTACACACCTGTCCAAATGATCGTGTTCGCCACCAGCAGTACATCTCCAGACCTGCTCTTCTGGGCTGTAGCTGTAGCTAGCCTGTCTGTGTTTCGACTGATCCCAGATCTGTTCTTCTGGACCGTAGCTAGTCTGTCCGTGTATCGGCTTGTCTTCTGGACTGTAGCTGTAGTTAGCCTGTCTGTGTTTCGACTGATCCCAGATCTGTTCTTCTGGACTGTAGCCGTAGCTAGCCTGTCTGAGTAGTTCCTGGGACCGTAGCTAGCCTGTCTTTCTGGCCTGTGTTTTGGCTGATCTTCAAACTGTAACTGCAGCTGGCCTGTCTGTGTTTCGGCTGACCCCAGATCTGCTCTTCCGAACCATAACTAGCCTGTCTGTGCCCCTCTGGATTGTAGTTATAGCTAGTCTGCCTGTCTGTCTGTATGTTGCCGGGTCTGGGTCCGGGGGAGTGACAAGGCTGACGCGTGTCTGCTGCTGTTGAAGGGGTGTGTCCCGGTCGCC
>NW_028158209.1:0-18833 GCF_964263955.1 Coregonus lavaretus | reverse complement strand
CTACATATTGACACTGTAAGAATGGTAAATATCTACATATTGACACTGTAAGAATGGTAAATATCTACATATTGACACTGTAAGAATGGTAAATATCTACATATTGACACTGTAACAATGGTAAATATCTACATATTGACACTGTAAGAATGGTAAATATCTACATATTGACACTGTAACAATGGTAAATATCTACATATTGACACTGTAACAATGGTAAATATCTACATATTGACACTGTAAGAATGGTAAATATCTACATATTAACACTGTAAGAATGGTAAATATTGACATATTGGTGGTTGGGCAGGAGGGGGACCGGAGGAGCATGTAGCTGACTAGTGGTGGCTATTCAATAGCCCGATGGTCTGGGGGTAGAAGCTCGATGGTCTGGGGGTAGAAGCTCGATGGTCTGGGGGTAGAAGCTCGATGGTCTGGGGGTAGAAGCTCGATGGTCTGGGGGTAGAAGCCCGATGGTCTGGGGGTAGAAGCTCGATGGTCTGGGGGTAGAAGCCCGATGGTCTGGGGGTAGAAGCTCGATGGTCTGGGGGTAGAAGCTCGATGGTCTGGGGGTAGAAGCTCGATGGTCTGGGGGTAGAAGCTCGATGGTCTGGGGGTAGAAGCTCGATGGTCTGGGGGTAGAAGCTCGATGGTCTGGGGGTAGAAGCTCGATGGTCTGGGGGTAGAAGCTCGATGGTCTGGGGGTAGAAGCTCGATGGTCTGGGGGTAGAAGCTCGATGGTCTGGGGGTAGAAGCTCGATGGTCTGGGGGTAGAAGCTCGATGGTCTGGGGGTAGAAGCTCGATGGTCTGGGGGTAGAAGCTCGATGGTCTGGGGGTAGAAGCTCTTGACCACTCTTCCAGTTTTTGCCGTGATGCGTCTGTACCGCCCGCGTCTTAGCATACCACCCTCTGTGGCGCCTTGCAGTCTGCGGCGGTGGGGTTTCCGTACCAGGCTGTGATGCAGCCAGACAGTGTGCTCTCGATGGTGCTCCTGTAGAGCACTGTGAGGGCCCTCGGGGGAACAGGCCGAATATCTTCAGCATCCTGAGGTTGAAGAGTCGCCTGACGTGCCTGAACACAACGAAACAAGAAATTGTACAAAAATGCCGTTAATTTAGCTCTAAACACTAGTCTAAACACTACTCACAATTCCGCCAAGAAACACAAAACGTTTTTATTGCGTGTCGTGGGACATGCAAATGACTGATTTAAAAGTAAATAAAAACGGTTGTGTGTTTTTCTCCCACCGTAAGACCGGTCATTACACCCCTGTGTGGCCTGTATGCAGGTCTACCTAGCTTGACGTCACAGTCCTTTGCTAAATCAGAGGCACATGGCGCTTTTGCAGCATTGTGTACCTAAAGGCACTTTCACAGACCAGCCTGGCTTCATGACTAGCACGTCACTCCTCAAACTTCTGGTCTGGTTGGAAATTGCTGTGGTGTGCAACTGCTACATCAGCTCTCCATAGTCGCAGGTCCCATAAGATGAAGGTGACAGTCTGACTGTGCTATAATGGAATCAACTCCCCATAGAGAGACCCTAAACCTAACCCTAACCCTAACCCTAACCCTAACCCTAACCCTAACCCTAAACCTAACCCTAACCCATGAGATGAAGGTTACAGTTTGACTGAGCTATAATGTAATCAACTCCCCATAGAGAGACCCTAAACCTAACCCTAACCCATGAGATGAAGGTTACAGTTTGACGCTGAGTTATAATGGAATCAACTCCCCATAGAGAGACCCTAAACCTAACCCTAACCCATGAGATGAAGGTTACAGTTTGACGCTGAGTTATAATGGAATCAACTCCCCATAGAGAGACCCTAAACCTAACCCTAACCCATGAGATGAAGGTTACAGTTTGACGCTGAGTTATAATGGAATTATATTTCCGCTCTCATACAGACAGACAATTATTTGCCTGAAATAAAAGTGTCCCTGAAGGACATTTTTTGCAACTGAAAGACGTGATATAGAACAACATGTAAGCGTAGAAAAGAGATTCAAGCAGTTAAAGCCACAATCTAGAGTCTGTGTTATAAAGCTCAACAGCAGCCCCGCCACTTGGTTTGGTATAAAGCTGAACTACTAAGGAACTACTCTCAAACTCATAGACAGAGCTATGGATCAATGGATGCAACGACTGACAGTCAATGAGATCAACATTTGTCGCTACTGTATAGATTACTGTTTTTTAAAGACTCAAATGACAACAAAATCGTTAGGATTCATGCATTTACAAGTTAATTCTTCTAGAATCAATCGGTATATATTGATAATACAAATGACTATTGAACAGCAGGACATCTTCCAGATTGTGCCTTTAAAGGAACAGTACATTCTATCTACATCTTCCAGATTGTGCCTTTAAAGGAACAGTACATTCTATCTACATCTTCCAGATTGTGCCTTTAAAGGAACAGTCCATTCTATCTACATCTTCCAGATTGTGCCTTTAAAGGAACAGTACATTCTATCTACATCTTCCAGATTGTGCCTTTAAAGGAACAGTACATTCTATCTACATCTTCCAGATTGTGCCTTTAAAGGAACAGTACATTCTATCTACATCTTCCAGATTGTGCCTTTAAAGGAACAGTACATTCTATCTACATCTTCCAGATTGTGCCTTTAAAGGAACAGTCCATTCTATCTACATCTTCCAGATTGTGCCTTTAAAGGAACAGTCCATTCTATCTACATCTTCCAGATTGTGCCTTTAAAGGAACAGTCCATTCTATCTACATCTTCCAGATTGTGCCTTTAAAGGAACAGTCCATTCTATCTACATCTTCCAGATTGTGCCTTCAAAGGAACAGTCCATTCTATCTACATCTTCCAGATTGTGCCTTTAAAGGAACAGTCCATTCTATCTACAGTGGCATAGGTGGATACATGCATCTAGCCTGGTCTCAGATCTGTTTGTGCTGTCTTGCATGACAATGACCATAGGAGTTGGCTATAAAGCACAAACTGAACTGGGACCAGGCTAATATGCATCTACTGTACATGTAGGACTAAACGTTCAGTCACAATTAAAGACCTCACATTTGCACATCATACTTACTGTGTGCAGTATAAGCTACTTCTCCTCCCAGTCAGCTAATTCACGACATCAGGCAATTACATTTACATTTTATTCATTTAGCAGACGCTCTTATCCAGAACGACTTACAGGAGCAATTAGGGTTAAGTGCCTTGCTCAAGGGCACATCGACTGATTTTTCACCTAGTTGGCTCGGGGATTAGAACCAGCGACCTTTAGGTTACTGGCACAACGCTCTTAACCACTAAGCTACCTGCCGCAAGTAAGATGCAATGCTTTGTGTTCCAACCACTGTCTTGAGCAGAGGATGTAGAGACAGTAATAATACTGTACTTTTTGGAATGTCAATTATTGCCTGATGTAAAGCTTTTCTAAATGTATCTCTGGGCCCTAAGATACTTTCCAAAACTGTACAGTAGCAGAGTTTTTAAAACGACAACATGAGAAGAAATGTGAGGTAAATGTGCACCGCTTCAGTGTGACCCAGTATACCTTAAGTACCTGGTTTGGGAAGTAGATGTGTTTATGGTAGTTTACATGAAATTTGCATATTGAGGAACATATATATCTACCCGTATTTCAGTTTAACCTTTATCGGACCATAAAGGATACATTCTTGTCCAATCAAAACTGGTCAATGTCTATCCAATCAGCATTTGTGTTTACCTCTGAAATGTGACGCATTATAACAGATTTTTCCTGCATCTGTTTTGCAGCAGTCAGTCAGTCGTAAATGACCGTTCACAAATCAGAGGGGAACCGACCACCTAGTTATCAAAAGGAACATTTTGGCACTTTACTTTCCAAATATATTGCTTGCACAGTGCCTTCGGAAAGTATTCAGACCCCTTGACTTTTTCCACATTTTGTTATGTTACAGCCTTCTTCTAAAATTGATTAAATCGTTTTTTCCCCTCATCAATCTACACACAATACCCCAAAATGACAAAGCAAAAACAGGTTTTTAGACATTTTTGCTAATTTATTAAAAATAAAAAACTGAAATATTACATTTACATAAGTATTCAGACCCTTTACTCAGTACTTTGTTGAAGCACCTTTGGCAATAAGCACCTTTGGCAGCGATTAGAGCATTGATTCTTCTTGGTATTGACGCTATAAGCTTGGCACTGTCACGTTGTATAAGGATTTGAAGACAGGCGCAGGAATACGTAATAGGGGTTTTATTTTTTCCACAATACACAGGACGAGACCCGTAAATACAAGAGCACAATACACGGTACTCACGAGACCAACGGACATGGGACAATAATGGACAAGGACAATGGGGAACAGAGGGCACATATATACACATACTAATCAGGGGGAATGGGAACCAGGTGTGCCTAATGAGACAAGACAGTCCGGGGTTGGTGGTAATGATCCATGTCAGTGACGCCTAGAAAGCCGGTGACGTGGACTTGCGGAGCTGGTGAACGGATTGAGCAGCAGTACCGGGAGGATCCGTGACAGACACACCTGTATTTGGGGAGTTTCTCCCATTCTTCTCTGCAGATCCTCTCAAGCTCTGTCAGGTTGGATGGGGAGCGTTGCTGCACAGCTATTTTCAGGTCTCTCCAGAGATGTTTGATCGGGTTCAAGTCCGGGCTCTGGCTGGGCCACTCAAGGACATTCAGAGACTTGTCTCAAAGCCACTCCCGTGTTGTCTTGGCTGTGTGCTTAGGGTTGTTGTCCTGTTAGAAGGTGAACCTTCACCCCAGTCTGAGGTCATGAGCACTCTGGAGCAGGTTTTCATCAAGGATCTTTCTTTACTTTGCTCCGTTCATCTTTGCCTCGATCCTAACTAGTCTTCCAGTCCCTGCCGCTGAAAAACATAACCCCTGGCATGATACTGCCACCACCATGCTTCACCGTAGGGATGGTGCCAGGTTTGATCCAGACGTGACGCTTTGCATTCAGGCCAAAGAGTTCAGTCTTGGTTTCATCAGACCAGAGAATCTTGTTTCTTATGGCCTGAGAGTCTTTAGGTGCCTTTTGGCAAACTCCAAGCGGGCTGTCATGTGCCTTTTACTGAGGAGTGGCTTCCGTCTGGCCACTCTACCATAAAGGCCTGATTGGTGGAGTGCTGCAGAGATAGTTGTCCTTTTGGAAGATTCTCCCATCTCCACAGAGGAACTCTAGAGCTCTGTCAGAATGACCATCGGGTTCTTGGTGACCTCCCTGACCAAGGCCCTTCTCCTCCGATTGCTCAGTTTGGCCGGGCGGCCAGCTCTAGGAAGAGTCTTGGTAGTTCCAAACTTCTTCAATTGAAGAAAGATGGAGGCCACTGTGATCTTGGGGACCTTCAATGCTGCAGAAAGTTTTTGGTACCCTTCCCCAGATCTGTGCCTTGACACAATCCTGTCTCGGAGCTCTACGGACAATTCCTTCGACCTCATGGCTTGTTTTTGCTCTGACATGCGCTGTCAACTGTGGGACCTTATATAGGCAGGTGTGTGCCTTACCAAATCATGTCCAATCAATTGAATTTACCACAGGTGGACTCCAATTAAGTTGTAGAAACATCTCAAGGATGATCAATGGAAACAGGATGCACCTGACCTCAATTTCGAGTGTCATAGCAAGGGTCTGAAAACCTATGTAAATAAGGATTTACATTTATTTTTATTTTTATCAATTAGCAAAAAATGATTAAAACCTGTTTTTACTTTGTCATTGTGGGGTATTATGTGTAGATTGCTGAGATTTTTTATTTATTTAATCCATTTTAGAAAAAGGCTGTAACGTAACAAAAGGTGGAAAAAGTCAAGGGGTCTGAATACTTTCCGAAGGCACTGTATATGGCTTTTTATTATTATTTAATAAACAGTCATGCGGCAGGCCCATTGAATCTGAGTGGACACCTCCATGGCATCCATTTTTAGGAGAAATAATCCAAGATCAAATGAACAGACATTGAATTTGGACATCAGTAGATGCATGATTTCATTTTTATTTATTGTATGTAACCTTTATTTAACCAGGAAGGGCTCATTGAGATTTGAAATCTATTTTTCAAGAGCGTCCTGGCTAAGATAGACAGCACCAAGTCATTACACAATTACAGACAGACAACATGAAAAAGTACAAATAATCTAGTAAGTATAACAAGGAATCAGCCTAAAAATCCTTCATCAATGATTTAAAAACAATGATGCCTCTAATATAATTCTAAGACCATTCTGGTCTATCCTCTCTGCAAAATAGTTTGTACAAATGAATTTTTCCCACTTCAAAAAACTGTAAAAGTATTTGAATTTTTCCCTCAGTGCCCCCTCAAAACTATATAGGTGCATGACGCCTCAACTCCTTCTGATAGCAATCGAATTGGTCTGCCCTCTCTGCAAAAACATCTACAAATGTTTGTAAAATAAATAAAATCCAACTGTGTAACACTGTAAAAGGCTTTTACAAAACAAAACAAAACTTATCAAGTCTTTTGAATTCCCTGTGGCGCAGTGGTCTAAGGCACTGCATCGCAGTGCTAGCTGTGCCACTAGAGATCCTGGTTCGAATCCAGGCTCTGTCGTAGCCGGCCGCGACCGGGAGACCCATGGGGCGGCGCAAAATTGGCCCAGCGTCGTCCAGGGTAGGGGAGGGAATGGCCGGCAGGGATGTAGCTCAGTTGGTAGAGCATGGTGTTTGCAATGCCAGGGTTGTGGGTTTGATTCCCACGGGGGGCCAGTATGAAAAAATAAAATAAAAATGTATTCACTAACTGTAAGTCGCTCTGGATAAGAGCGTCTGCTAAATGACTAAAATGTAAAATGTAGTCTTCAGCAGTTGTTTTGAGAAAGGAATGGAACATTCGCTCACATGAGGCATCTGCGGCTCTGGATTTGTAGTTCAGAGGTTTTTGGGAGCGGTTACATCATATCCTAAAAGTAGCTCGTCCTCAGACATTACAGCTACCATTTTATAGGTACATTGGTAATTTATAGGTGAGTCAAAAACGTGGGTCATTCAGTTGCATTATTATTACATTATCTTTTATTGTGTATAAATGTGTTGTTATCTTTCGATGCTGGTTTAACTGTATCATAATACTATTCCATTGACTTCTGTTAGCTGTCCATGCTGAAAGAACCATCAAAACGTACAAAGAGTATCGAGTTAATTTGCATGAGTGAAATTGAGATCAAATGTGATCAACTGAAATGGTGTATCAGTTGCGGAAAAATAATCGTGCAACGTCATAATTGACCAATTCCATTCACACCCTTGTATTTTGACATTTCTGGGGAACACACAGCAATTTTACAGGGTAGAATTAGGCAACAGACAACCCCAAGGAATGATCTAGAGACTATCACCAAGTATGTGGCCAACCAACATTTTCAGGGAAGTATTTGTCAAAAAATAGGACATTTATACATTATCTTTATGGTACATATTATCTTTGTTTTATATATTATCTTTTATTTTACATATTATCTTTGTTTTATATATTATCTTTGTTATATATATTATCTTTATGTTACATATTATCTTTGTTTTATATAATATCTTTGATTTATATATTATCTTTGTTTTATATGCTGAGTATACCAAACATTAGGAACACCTTCCTAATATTGAGTTGAACCCCCTCCCCCTTTTTGCCCTCAATTCGTCGGGGCAATTGTCTCAAGGCTTAAAAATCCTTCTTTAACCTGTCTTCTCCCTTTCATCTACACTGATTATGATGAAGATTATCACTGATGACGAAGATGGACACTGATGAGGAAGATGATCACTGATGAGGAAGGTGATCACTGCAGGGTGTGACAGTGATGCAAAGGGTATCTTTGGGTTTCTAATTCTAGATGTAATGTTGAAATGCGTAGTCCTGAATGTCACCTGCCATGCACCAGCTAGATCGACAGGTAGCCTATATGATAGAGAGCGGACCAGTACCTGGAAGGTCGCCATTTCCAATCCCGGGCCAGGCATAAAGTGGGAACTTACCTGGCAACCACAGGGTTGCTAGACTCTGATTCCAGGCACCATCCACTGCCGTTGTGCCCCTGAGCATGGCACTTGACCCCAAAACTGCTCAAGGGGCACTGCACTGCGTTGGACCCTTTGCCTTGCGACGTGTGTGTGTGTATGTGTGTGTGTGTGTGTATGTGTGTGTGTGTATGTGTGTGTGTGTATGTGTGTGTGTGTATGTGTGTGTATGTGTCAGGGAGAAATGTATGTTTCTAACAAAACTGGACAATTAAGTATGGAGTATGGACATCAAAGCCATGTCATACCAACTTTAAAGCCAGACAGGATGGGGAAAGCCAAACCTGACCCTGATGTGCTTCAACTCCACTTCCAATTCTGTGGCTTTTGTGCAATGCTTTATTTTGTCAAAGGGCTCTTAGGCATGTGACCCTTCATTTGTAAACCCTTTGAAGGTATGATCAGGTAATTAGTGTCAAGGGCAAGGTGACAGAAGTGACAATTCAACCGACTGAATGCAGGGAAGGCGATACCAAGACAACTTGTCGGTTATGTCTGAGGCAAATCCAGAGCACTCACAGTGCAGTTCATTTGGATAGTATTTCATTTTCCCACACAATGAAAGAATTTACACACAAGTAAGATGACATTGAGCTATATCTGACATTAAAAAGACATCACATTTTTTTCCCATGGCACATCTACAAAGATATATGTCTATTTTTAATTCCTCCAGTTTGATATTTCTATTCCGATTCATTCCCCGCATTTCCAAAATGTGTCTTTTCCATTAATGGACTGCTGAATTAATCTTCGATGACCACATGTGGTTTGATAGGTTTTTTTGTCATCCCCCTTTGTTCCATGAGTCATTCGTAGCTCGTCCGACAACAGTTCGTTCGTTCAGGGTCCAACAACCACATTTGAGGAGAAAAACCCCTCCTCCTGGCTCCTTAATACGTGGTTTTCCAACAAAGTAAATACTTGAGGAACGGAAGGGAAACCTTTCAGTGACCAGCGAAGTGGGCGCTAATAAAATCCCGGAGTTCTTCACTTTACAAGACACGGGGCTGCCATCACATTTGGGAGGAGCTTTTCCCCAATTATTACAGTCATTTGTCATCACATTAGCGGCCTGCTGCCGGCCTGGGAAGTTGCAGATGATTCCTAAAACAGCGCGGACTGTTGGAGCGGCCAACGCTGGTCGGTTCCGTTTTGGTGCGCACACACACACACTCACACATACAGTTCAGAGACGCCATGACACCGTTGCTCCATTGTCACCCCGGGAACACATTTGCCAGCCTTACCTCACAGAACAACCAGCCAGCTATTAGCCAGCCTTACCTCACAGAACAACCAGCCAGCTATTAGCCAGCCTTACCTCACAGAACAACCAGCCAGCTATTAGCCAGCCTTACCTCACAGAACAACCAGCCAGCTATTAGCCAGCCTTACCTCACAGAACAACCAGCCAGCTATTAGCCAGCCTTACCTCACAGAACAACCAGCCAGCTATTAGCCAGCCTTACCTCAGAGAACAACCAGCCAGCTATTAGCCAGCCTTACCTCACAGAACAACCAGCCAGCTATTAGCCAGCCTTACCTCAGAGAACATCCAGCCAGCTATTAGCCAGCCTTACCTCACAGAACATCCAGCCAGCTATTAGCCAGCCTTACCTCACAGAACATCCAGCCAGCTGTCTCCTTAGGAGAGCACATTACCATCAAGCTCTCCTGGCTCCTTATATGCCACGAATGACTCAAATAAATGTAAATAGATTTGTATAGATATCCTTACAATCTTGCAAATTTGCATCGATCTGACCACGTGACCTGACCAATAAAAAGTCTGGGCCCTTGTTAAAAACTCAAAACTCTATGAGCCCTATGAACGCAAAAAACTCTATGAGCCCTATGAACGCACAAAACTCTATGACCCCTATGAATGCAAAAAACTCTATGAGCCCTGTGAACGCAAAAAACTCAATGAGCCCTATGAACGCAAAAAACTCTATGAGCCCTATGAACGCACAAAACTATATGAGCCCTATGAACGCACAAAACTATATGAGCCCTATGAATGCTACTAACTCAGAGCCCTATGAACGCTAAAAACTCTATTTGCCCTATGAACGCTAAACACTCTAAGACCTATGAACTCTAATATCTCTGAGCCCTATGAACGCTAAAAACTACACTGAACAAAAATATAAACGCAACATGTAAAGTGTTGGTCCCATGTTTCATGAGCTGAAATTAAAGGTCCCAGAAATTTTCCATACACACAAGAAGCTTATTTCTCTAAAATGTTGTGCACAAATGTGTTTACATCCCTGTTAGTGAGCATTTCTCATTTGCCAAGATAATCCATCCCCCTGACAGGTGTGGCATTTCAAGAAGCTGATTAAATAGCATGATCATTACACAGGTGCACCTTGTGCTGGGAACAATAAAAGGCAACTCTAAAGTGTGCAGTTTTATCACACAACACAATGCCATGTCTTAAGTTTTGAGGGAGCGTGCTATTGGCATGCTGACAACAGGAATGTCCGCCTCCAACGTCGTTTTAGAGAATTTGGCAGTATGTCCAACCGGCCTCAAAACTGCAGACCACGTGTATGGCGTTGTGTGGGCGAGCGGTTTGCTGATGTCAACGTTGTGAACACGTTTTCCTTTGTACCTACTGTTGAACTTTTTCCCAGTAAAGTAATCCTCTGCAGTTTCGAGCCCTTGATGTACGCCCCATCGGCTCCGGCCAGGTAGAAAATCAGACCAAGCCCATTCAACTGCAGGTCGGGGTGAACCACCCAGAGACTCGTAGTTTTCTTTTGATCACTGCTCCCAAGAACCCCCTTATCCTAGGGTACCCCTGGTTAGTGCAACATAACCCACTATTCTCCTGGTCCACGGGACACCTACTAGACTGGGGAAAGAACCACCAGACTAAATGCAGAAGACCCCCACTGACGTTTTATACTCAACTTTGGTGCGGTATCAGAGCCTCTCACGGCCCTAACCCGGCAATCCCAGACCCTCCAACCTCTGCCCATCCCCAGCCGGCCCTTGTCCCACCTGTCCCTAGACTTCATCACCTGTCCCTAGACTTCATCACCTGTCCCTAGACTTCATCACCTGTCCCTAGACTTCATCACCTGTCCCCTAGACTTCATCACCTGTCCCTAGACTTCATCACCTGTCCCCTAGACTTCATCACCTGTCCCTAGACTTCATCACCTGTCCCTAGACTTCATCACCTGTCCCTAGACTTCATCACCTGTCCCTAGACTTCATCAACTGTCCCTAGACTTCATCACCTGTCCCTAGACTTCATCACCTGTCCCTAGACTTCATCACCTGTCCCTAGACTTCATCACCTGTCCCCTAGACTTCATCACCTGTCCCTAGACTTCATCACCTGTCCCCTAGACTTCATCACCTGTCCCTAGACTTCATCACCTGTCCCCTAGACTTCATCACCTGTCCCCTAGACTTCATCACCTGTCCCTAGACTTCATCACCTGTCCCTAGACTTCATCACCTGTCCCTAGACTTCATCAACTGTCCCTAGACTTCATCACCTGTCCCTAGACTTCATCACCTGTCCCTAGACTTCATCACCTGTCCCTAGACTTCATCACCTGTCCCTAGACTTCATCACCTGTCCCTAGACTTCATCATCTGTCCCTAGACTTCATCACCTGTCCCCTAGACTTCATCACCTGTCCCTAGACTTCATCACCTGTCCCTAGACTTCATCATCTGTCCCTAGACTTCATCAACTGTCCCTAGACTTCATCACCTGTCCCTAGACTTCATCACCTGTCCCTAGACTTCATCACCTGTCCCTAGACTTCATCACCTGTCCCCTAGACTTCATCACCTGTCCGTAGACTTCATCACCTGTCCCCTAGACTTCATCACCTGTCCCTAGACTTCATCATCTGTCCCTAGACTTCATCAACTGTCCCTAGACTTCATCACCTGTCCCCTAGACTTCATCACCTGTCCCTAGACTTCATCACCTGTCCCTAGACTTCATCACCTGTCCCTAGACTTCATCACCTGTCCCTAGACTTCATCACCTGTCCCTAGACTTCATCACCTGTCCCTAGACTTCATCACCTGTCCCCTAGACTTCATAACCTGTCCCTAGACTTCATCACCTGTCCCCTAGACTTCATCACCTGTCCCTAGACTTCATCACCTGTCCCTAGACTTCACCACCTGTCCCTAGACTTCATCACTTGTCCCTAGACTTCATCACCTGTCCCTAGACTTTCAACACCTGTCCCTAGACTTCATCACCTGTCCCTAGACTTCATCACCTGTCCCCTAGACTTCATCACCTGTCCCTAGACTTCATCACCTGTCCCTAGACTTCATCACCTGTCCCTAGACTTCATCATCTGTCCCTAGACTTCATCAACTGTCCCTAGACTTCATCACGGGGTTACCTCCATCCCAAGGGTCGTCGATTGCTTCTCCAAGGCAGTCCATTTCATCACCCTACTCAAGTTGCCCTCGGCCAAGTAGACAGCCAACCTCATGATTAACCATGTCTTTCGACTACACGGACTCCCCCAGGACATTGTCCCGGGCCGTGGCCCCCAGTTCGTTGTGCGGTATTGGAAAGCCTTCTGCTCCCTGTTGGGGGTGTCGGTGAATCTCTCCTCTCCTTTTGTCTCCACTCAGGCCACCAACTGAAGCAAGTTCCTCGCCTGGGCCAAATATGCTGACAACACAATGCCGAACTTGTCCACTGGACTGTCTCCATTCGAGTGTCAGTTTGGGTTCGCCCCCCCACCCCCTGTTTCCTGAACAAGAGGCCGAAGCGGGGGTTCCCTCAGCAGAGGCGTTCATTCGACAATGTCGCAGCACATGAACCAGAGCACAATCCTCCTTGCTCCGCTCCTCTGTCTGACAACAACACCAGGCAAACCGGCACTGAAGGCCCTTCCGGCTCCTCCGATCGGGTCAACGGGTGCGGCTGTCCACCTGTGATCTCCCCTTAAAAGTGGACTCTCGGAAGCTCGCCCCGTGCTACGTAGGACCATTCAAGATCCTGAGTTGCATCAACCCGGTCACCTATCGTCTCCAGCTCCCCAGGTCAATGAGAGTCTGTCCATCCTTCCACGTCTCCCGTCTCAAGCTGGTAAGGACCAGTCCCTTCTCCACCCGCACACCTGCCCCTCCACCCCCTCAACTGGTTGACGGCCACCTGGCCTACACCGTCCGGCGTCTGCTGGAGGCTCCCTGCATTACCTGATGGACTGGGAGGGATACGGCCCCGAGGAGTGGGCGTGGTGCCTGCCCGGGACATCCTGGACCCGGGACTTGTTCGGGACTTCAACCAACTACGTGGTGGTTGCCCTGGCTCCGCGGATGGAGCCTCTCCTAGAAGGGGGGGTACTGTCATGGTTCCACCTGTCACCAGAGGGCAGCATAGACCTGTCATGGTTCCACCTGCCACTCAGGTGTTTTCAGTCACTAATGATGATTTCCTTTTAGAGAGGTGTGTTTTATGTTACCTTTTGCAGAAGCTTGATTTCTTTGCCATGTGCGTTTGTCTCCTGAGTGAAATATCGAGTCATAGGGTTTGTTGTTTTCCCAAGTTTTACTTTGTACCCACTGTTGAACTTTTTCCCAGTAAAGTATTTACATTTATTCTAAACCACTGGTTCCTCGTCTGGTTTCCTTCTCTGCTCCTGGGTCCTACCTCACCACGTCACACATGGTGGTGATGGGGTAATGGTATGGGCAAGCATAAGCTACGGACAATGAATACAATTGCATTTTATCGATGGCAATTTGAATGCACAGAGATACCATAACGAGATCCTGAGGCCCATTGTCATGCAATTCATCCGCCACCATCACCTCATGTTTCAGCATGATAATGCACAGCCCCATGTCACAAGGATCTGTACACAATTCCTGGAAGCTGAAAATGTCCCAGTTCTTTCATGGGTTGCATACTCACCAGACATGTCTCCCATTGAGCATGTTTGAGATGCTCTGGATCGTGTACGACAGCGTGTTCCAGTTCCCGCCAATATCCAGCAACTTTGCACAGCCATTGAAGAGGAGTGGGACAACATTCCACAGGCCACAATCAACAGCCTGATCAACTCTATGCGAAAGAGATGTGTCCCGCTGCATGAGGCAAATGGTGGTCACACCAGATACTGACTGGTTTTCTGATCCACGCCCCTACTTTTTTTTAAAGGTATCTGTGACCAACAGATGCATATCTTTATTCCCAGTCATGTGAAATCCATAGATTAGGGCCTAATACATGTGTTTCAATTGATTAATTTCCTTATATGAACTGTAACTCAGTAAAATCTTTGAAATTGTTGCAATAACTCTAAGCCCTATGAACGCTAAAACCTCTATGAGCCCTATGAACACCAAGACAGTTTATCTAAAGGAAATATCAATGGCGAACTTAATCAAATGTCTTTGCAGGTGTTGGCAGAATGTTTTTTTTTCAGTGACATTTGCTGTATCTGTCTGCGTTTCAATTCATCCCAAAGGTGTTCGATGGGGTTGAGATCAGGGCTATGTGCAGGCCAGTCAAGTTCTTCCACACCGATTTCAACAAACCATTTCTGTATGAACCTCACTTTGTGTACGGGTGCATTGTCATGCTGAAACAGGAAAGGGCCTTCCCCAAACTGTTGCCACAAATTTGGCAGCACAGAATCGTCTAGAATGTCATTGTATGCTGTAGCATTAAGATTTCCCTTCACTGGAACTAAGGGGCCTATCCCGAACCATGAAAAACAGCCCCAGACCGTTATTCCTCCTCCACCAAACTTTACAGTTGGCACTATGCATTGGGGCAGGTAGTGTTCTCCTGGCATCCGCCAAACCCAGATTAGTCCGTCGGACTGACAGATGGTGAAGCGTGATTCATCACTCCAGAGAACGCATTTCCACTGCTCCAGAGTCCAATGGCGGCGAGCTTTGCACCACTCCAGCCGACGCTTGGCATTGCACATGGTGATCTTAGGCTTGTGTGTGGCTGCTCTGCCATGGAAACCCATTTCATGAAGCTCCCGAACGAACAGTTGCTGCTGCTGACGTTGCTTCCAGAGGCAGTTTGGAACTCGGTAGTGAGTGTTGCATCCGAGGACAGAAGATTTTTTACGTGCAACGCGCTTCAGCCCTCGGTGGTCCCATTCGGTGAGCTTGTGTGGCCTACCACTTCGCGGCTGAGCCGTTGTTGCTCCTAGATGTTTCCACTTCACAATAACAGCACTTACAGTCGACTGGGGCAGCTCTAGCACGGCAGTAATTTGACGAACTGACTTATTGGAAAGTTGCCATTGCTATGATGGTGCCACGTTGAAAGTCACTGAGCTCTTCAGTACGGGCCATTCTACTGCCAACGTTTGTCTATGGAGATTGCATGGCTGTGTGCTCAATTTTATACACCTGTCAGCAACGGGTGTGGCTGAAATAGCCAAATCCACTAATTTGAAGAGGTGTCCACATGCTTTTGTGTATTTAGTGTAAATAGATTTTCGCTTTTCTCACTAACAGCAAATGATTGCATCTTGTTATTATATTTAGCTACCAGTTTGTTATGAATAAGTCATCATATATTCCCCACTTGCACAAGGCTACTAGGTTACTTTTGCCTTCTTACAATGCAATGCAATACTTCAACCACTAGAATCTGTGCGTATGCATGGTCTAAAGTTTGCGGGAGGATAAGCACATTCTCACGTCAAAGTTCAGTTTTTATAAATGCCAACTTTTGTGATTTTTTTGCATACGCAACATTTATAAATGACTCCCCTGGCCCTTTGAAAAGTTACCCTGCTGCTGGGAAAGTCAGTGTATACTCTCCTGGCTTCTATCCTCCAGCAATGGGTGTCCCAATTAAGCTGTGGGAAAAAAAGGGAAAGAATTATTTAATAAAAAATTAAAAAAATATGTTATGTAAAATGTTATTTTGCCACAGGCCAAATACAACTCATTTGGATCTGCAGGATGTGTTTTTGGCAGTTCATTTAACGCTCATGTCATTGTCATTGATGTCAATCATTTATGTAAAAGGTAATGTTTACAATACAGAGTTTCCTAACTCAGGGGTTTGATTCAGTCAAACGAATGTGGGCGATGTTTAAAGTTACTAGGTAAACATTTTTGTGGAAGAACTTTTAATCATTTGATCAAGTGGAGTGACTGTTGAACAATCGTATGACAGATGGTTAAAGAATGATGATCTTGGATAGAACATTGCTTAGTTATTTAGGGTTGACTCAGGACAAAGTGATGCATCATATTAATATCATACTTATTAAGAAAAAATATGGATCTACAAAGACAATATCCAGCATAATGTTACTTTACTCCATTTGAGTGACATGATTGATCCTACTTAGTTAATTTTGTCACCTCAAGCTAGTGATGCTCTTAGAAGTAAGTAGCTTTGTCCGAGCCAGAATGGCCTAAGTCCTTTTTCTGTAGCGGCAGCTTGATATACAAGTACGGTCATGATCAAAAGTTTTGAGAATGACACAAGTATTGGTCTTCACAAAGTTTGCTGCTTCAGTGTTTTTTTTAGATATTTTTGTCAGATGTTACTATGGTATACTGAAGTATAATTACAAGCATTCCATAAGTGTCAAAGGCTTTTATTGACAACTACATTAAGTTTATGCAAAGAGTCAATATTTGCAGTGTTGACCCTTCTTTTTCAAGACCTCTGCAATCCGCCCTGGCATGCTGTCAATTAACTTCTGGGCCACATCCTGACTGATGGCAGCCCATTCTTGCATAATTGTTTGTCCACCTGCCTCTTGAGGATTGACCACAAATTCTCAATGGGATTAAGGTCTGGGGAGTTTCCTGGCCATTGACCCAAAACGTTGATGTTTTGTTCCCGAGCCACTTAGTTATCACTTTTGCCTTATGGCAAGGTGCTCCGTCATGCTGGAAAAGGCATTGTTCGTCACCAAGCTGTTCTTGGATGGTTGGGAGAAGTTGCTCTCGGAGGATGTGTTGGTACCATTCTTTATTCATGGCTGTGTTCTTAGGCAAAATTGTGAGTGAGCCCACTCCCTTGGCTGAGAAGCAACCCCACACATGAATGGTCTCAGGATGCTTTACTGTTGGCATGACACATGACTGATGGCAGCGCTCACCTTGTGTTCTCCGGACAAGCTTTTTTCCGGATGCCCCAAACAATCGGAAAGGGGATTAATCAGAGAAAATGACTTTACCCCAGTCCTCAGCAGTCCAATCCCTGTACCTTTTGCAGAATATCAGTCTGTCCCTGATGTTTTTCCTGGAGAGAAGTGGCTTCCTCGCTGCCCTTCTTGACACCAGGCCATCCTCCAAAAGTCTTCACCTCACTGTGCGTGCAGATGCACTCACACCTGCTTGCTGCCATTCCTGAGCAAGCTCTGCACTGGTGGTGCCCCGATCCCGCAGCTGAATCAACTTTAGGAGACGGTCCTGGCGCTTGCTGGACTTTATTGGGCTCCCTGAAGCCTTCTTCACAACAATTGAACCTCTCTCCTTGAAGTTCTTGATGATCCAATAAATGGTTGATTTAGGTGCAATCTTACTAGCAGCAATATCCTTGCCTGTGAAACCCTTTTTGTGCAAAGCAATGATGACGGCACGTGTTTCCTTGCAGGTAACCATGGTTAACAGAGGAAGAACAATGATTTCAAGCACCACCCTCCTTTTAAAGCTTCCAGTCTGTTATTCTAACTCAATCAGCATGACAGAGTGATCTCCATCCTTGTCCTCGTCAACACTCTCACCTGTGTTAACGAGAGAATCACTGACATGATGTCAGCTGGTCCTTTTGTGGCAGGACAGAAATGCAGTGGAAATGTTCTTTGGGGATTAAGTTCATTTTCATAGCAAAGAGGGACTTTGCAATTAATTGCAATTCATCTGATCACTCTTCATAACATTCTGGAGTATATTCAAATTGCCATCATAAAAACTGAGGCAGCAGACTTTGTGAAAATTAACATTTGTGTCATTCTCAAAACTTTTGACAACGACTGTACACCCTCTGAACAGGGTGCTAGTCTATCGCATTACAAAGTGCTACATTTAATAGTGCTACATGTAATAGTGTTACATTGTGTCTATAAGGTGATATTGCAATTAGCGCTTGGATTCAAACTACAGTTCAAGATCATATGTTGATAACCTCTTGAAATAGTGGAAATGGGTTACTGTCCTCATAAATACGTTGACAGGCGGAGTTCGTATTGTTTCAAAGTGGGTTACATTTGCAGCAACCATTCCTAAACACATGAAGACATCAAGCTGTCAGACAGACATCAGCTAGCGCCTTACCAGAAGCCAAAAGATTAACTCTGCACTTACATAAAGCATTTAATCAATCTATTTACCCTACCTGTCAAGATAGAGCTTCATCACTGCAAGCAGTGAGCATGAGTGTTTCGTGAGATTGTGATCTTCGGATCCTGATCTGTGTGAGTGAGGTCACGTGGCTGGCTCCTGTAGTAGGCACTAAAGCCTTAACCAAAGAGATCCTGTGTGGCCTGGCAGCCCATCGCTGTGTCAGCCGCTAGTCCACCAAAGGGTTCTTGGCGGCGGGCCATGTTCTTCAGGGCTCCTGCTGTCTTCACCCTGTTCTCTCCTGCCCCCGCCTTATCCTCCCAGGGGATCTTCCCCCTCTGCCCTGGCCTCTGACTGACGGCTCCTCAAGGCCTCTTCGTTTCTGCACGGTCATCATAGTTCAGTGTCAAAGCTGCTCAAACACTGCCAATCCCCCCCCCCCCCCCCTATCACCCGGAACAGCTCATTTAACTAGCTCTAAACAGATACAGTCACATCCAAAACG
>NW_028158210.1:10000-14930 GCF_964263955.1 Coregonus lavaretus | reverse complement strand
CCCATGTGTGAGTGAACAGCCTCCCCTGGGTACCCATAGTGAAATCAGGCTTAAAATGACATGTGGCGCCCCCCTGTGGATAGATCCGGCTGTGGGTGCTTGGACCCCTTCTTGGGTCCCCCCCAAGCTGGCCATGCCTTCAATGGGCACCCAAAACCCCCATGTGTGAGTGAACAGCCTCCCCTGGGTACCCATAGTGAAATCCGGCCTAAAGTGACATGTGGCGCCCCCCTGTGGATGGATCCGGCTGTGGGGTCTTGGACCCCTTCTTGGGGTCCCCCCCAAGCCAGCCATGCCGACCATGGGCACCCAAAACCCCCATGTGTGAGTGAAAAGCCTCCCCTGGGTCCCCATAGTGAAATCCGGCCTACAATGACCTGTGGCGCCCCCCTGTGGATGGATCCGGCTGTGGGGTCTTGGACCCCTTCTTGGGGTCCCCCCCAAGCCAGCCATGCCGACCAAGGGCACCCAAAACCCCCATGTGTGAGTGAAAAGCCTCCCCTGGGTCCCCATAGTGAAATCAGGCTTAAAGTGACCTGTGGCGCCCCCCTGTGGATGGATCTTGGTGGGGGTGCTTGGACCCCTTCTTGGGGTCTCCTCCAAGCCAGCCATGCCGACCAAGGGCACCCAAAACCCCCATGTGTGAGTGAACAGCCTCCCCAGTGTACCCCTAGTGAAATCCGGCCTAAAGTGACCTGTGGCGCCCCCCTGTGGATGGATTCGGCTGTGGGTGCTTGGACCCCTTCTTGGGGTCTCCCCCAAGCCAGCCATGCCGACCATGGGCACCCAAACCCCCATGTGTGAGTGAACAGCCTCCCCTGGGTCCCCATAGTGAAATCCGGCCTAAAATGACCTGTGGCGCCCCCCTGTGGATGGATCTGGATGGGGGTGCTTGGACCCCTTCTTGGGGTCTCCTCCAAGCCAGCCATGCCGACCATGGGCACCCAAAACCCCCATGTGTGAGTGAACAGCCTCCCCTGGGTCCCCATAGTGAAATCCGGCCTAAAATGACCTGTGGCGCCCCCCTGTGGATGGATCTGGATGGGGGTGCTTGGACCCCTTCTTGGGTCTCCTCCAAGCCAGCCATGCCGACCATGGGCACCCAAAACCCCCATGTGTGAGTGAACAGCCTCCCCTGGGTCCCCATAGTGAAATCCGGCCTAAAGTGACCTGTGGCGCCCCCCTGTGGATGGATCTGGATGGGGGTGCTTGGACCCCTTCTTGGGGTCACCCCCAAGCCGGCCATGGGCACCCAAAACCCCCATTTGTGAGTTAAGATCATCCCCTGGTTCCCCTAGTGAAATCAGGCTTAAAATGACATGTGGCGCCCCCCTGTGGATGGATCCGGGTGTGGGGTCTTGGACCACTCTTGGGGTCACCCCCAAGCCGGCCAAGGGCACCCAAAACCCCCATGTGTGAGGTAATAGCCTCCCCTGGTTCTCCTAGTGTCCGCCGGCGGTTTACCATATGGGGGTGTCTGACCACCAACCCAATCCGAGAAAAGTGCATCAAAATCGGCCTTCCGGGAGCCAGGAGTCGGTCCCTGGTTCTCCTAATGTCAACCGGATGATTTCCATATGGGGGTGTCTGACCACCAACCCAATCCGAGAAAAGTGCATCAAAATCGGCCTTCCGGGAGCCAGGAGTCGGTCCCTGGTTCTCCTGGTGTCAACCGGATGGTTTCCATATGGGGGTGTCTGACCACCAACCCAATCCGAGAAAAGTGCATCAAAATCGGGCCTTCCGGGAGCCAGGAGTCGGTCCCTGGTTCTCCTAATGTCAACCGGATGATTTCCATATGGGGGTGTCTGACCACCAACCCAATCCGAGAAAAGTGCATCAAAATCGGCCTTCCGGGAGCCAGGAGTCGGTCCCTGGTTCTCCTAATGTCAACCGGATGATTTCCATATGGGGGTGTCTGACCACCAACCCAATCCGAGAAAAGTGCATCAAAATCGGCCTTCCGGGAGCCAGGAGTCGGTCCCTGGTTCTCCTAATGTCAACCGGATGATTTCCATATGGGGGTGTCTGACCACCAACCCAATCCGAAAAAAGTGCATCAAAATCGGCCTTCCGGGAGCCAGGAGTCGGTCCCTGGTTCTCCTGGTGTCAACCGGATGGTTTCCATATGGGGGTGTCTGACCACCAACCCAATCCGAGAAAAGTGCATCAAAATCGGCCTTCCGGGAGCCAGGAGTCGGTCCCTGGTTCTCCTAATGTCAACCGGATGATTTCCATATGGGGGTGTCTGACCACCAACCCAATCCGAGAAAAGTGCATCAAAATCGGCCTTCCGGGAGCCAGGAGTCGGTCCCTGGTTCTCCTGTTGTCAACCGGATGATTTCCATATGGGGGTGTCTGACCACCAACCCAATCCGAGAAAAGTGCATCAAAATCGGCCTTCCGGGAGCCAGGAGTCGGTCCCTGGTTCTCCTGTTGTCAACCGGATGATTTCCATATGGGGGTGTCTGACCACCAACCCAATCCGAGAAAAGTGCATCAAAATCGGCCTTCCGGGAGCCAGGAGTCGGTCCCTGGTTCTCCTAATGTCAACCGGATGATTTCCATATGGGGGTGTCTGACCACCAACCCAATCCGAGAAAAGTGCATCAAATCGGCCTTCCGGGAGCCAGGAGTCGGTCCCTGGTTCTCCTAATGTCAACCGGATGATTTCCATATGGGGGTGTCTGACCACCAACCCAATCCGAGAAAAGTGCATCAAAATCGGCCTTCCGGGAGCCAGGAGTCGGTCCCTGGTTCTCCTGTTGTCAACCGGATGATTTCATATGGGGGTGTCTGACCACCAACCCAATCCGAGAAAAGTGCATCAAAATCGGCCTTCCGGGAGCCAGGAGTCGGTCCCTGGTTCTCCTGTTGTCAACCGGATGATTTCCATATGGGGGTGTCTGACCACCAACCCAATCCGAGAAAAGTGCATCAAAATCGGCCTTCCGGGAGCCAGGAGTCGGTCCCTGGTTCTCCTGTTGTCAACCGGATGATTTCCATATGGGGGTGTCTGACCACCAACCCAATCCGAGAAAAGTGCATCAAAATCGGCCTTCCGGGAGCCAGGAGTCGGTCCCTGGTTCTCCTGTTGTCAACCGGATGATTTCCATATGGGGGTGTCTGACCACCAACCCAATCCGAGAAAAGTGCATCAAAATCGGCCTTCCGGGAGCCAGGAGTCGGTCCCTGGTTCTCATAGTGTCAACCGGATGGTTTCCATATGGGGGTGTCTGACCACCAACCCAATCCGAAAAAAGTGCATCAAAATCGGCCTTCCGGGAGCCAGGAGTCGGTCCCTGGTTCTCATAGTGTCAACCGGATGGTTTCCATATGGGGGTGTCTGACCACCAACCCAATCCGAAAAAAGTGCATCAAAATCGGCCTTCCGGGAGCCAGGAGTCGGTCCCTGGTTCTCATAGTGTCAACCGGATGGTTTCCATATGGGGGTGTCTGACCACCAACCCAATCCGAAAAAAGTGCATCAAAATCGGCCTTCCGGGAGCCAGGAGTCGGTCCCTGGTTCTCCTGTTGTCAACCGGATGATTTCCATATGGGGGTGTCTGACCACCACCCCAATCCGAAAAAGTGCATCAAAATCGGCCTCCGTGAGCCAGGAGTCGGTCCCTGGTTCTCCTGGTGTCCGCCGGCGGACAACCATGTTGGGGTGTCTGACCACCAACCCAATCCGAGAAAAGTGCATCAAAATCGGCCTTCCGTGAGGCAGGAGTCGGTCCCTGGTTCTCCTGTTGTCAACCGGATGATTTCCATATGGGGGTGTCTGACCACCACACCAATCCGAAAAAAGTGCATCAAATCGGCCTTCCGTGAGGCAGGAGTCGGTCCCTGGTTCTCCTGGTGTCCGCCGGCGGACAACCATGTTGGGGTGTCTGACCCACAACCCAATCCGACCAAGTGCACCCAAATCGGCCTTCCGTGAGCCAGGAGTCGGTCTCTGGTTCTCCCATCGGCCGCCGGCGGTCTTCCATGTGGGGGTGTCTGACCCACAACCCAATCCGACCAAGAGCACCCATGTCGGCCTTGTGTGAGTCAGGAGCCGTTCCCCCTGGTTCTCATTTGGGTTACCATGCACGAAGGGACATAGTGCAATTTCGGCCGATTTTTCCGATTTTTTCAAATAATGTTTAAAAATACTTCCCGATGAGCTAGAGGTCCCAAATTTGGTCTATTATCCTCTTTTATGATGAACTTCCATTACCTAAAAGGGTTTTTCTTAACTCGTATAGGAACATCAACCGTTCTGACCCCTATTTTTTTTTTCACTTTTCTAACATAATTAAAATATAGTAAAAAATTTCCAAAAACGAATTAATTTATATATAAATGTGCGTCTATTCGTGCCCTTTTGCGCCAAAAAAACCCCATCCTGATTGGACTTTTAGTTTTTGAATTATTAACGTTTTAAGTCGTTTTTTCAAAACCGAAATCGCTGTTTTTTCCCCCAAACGGCGGAGCACAGACAGGCCCAGCGGGTGGCAGGGCTTATGTCGATAATTTGGCCTCTCCCGTAGTAGCCCCACTCGGTTCCAGGTCGGCCAGACAGGTACCGGCGCGATTTTGAAAACCTCGTTTTCAGAGAATAGACTTCCATGGCGGATTGATCCGGGGGTGATGGCAAACCTCTCGGCCTGTGCGGATATTGGGAATCGGGCATGTTTGAGGGTTCTGGGTCCCTCAGAACCATGGTTCCAACGCTCCGAAGTGGACCATACCTCCAGGGACCTACTGGCCGTTCCCATGCCCAGGGGAAGGCCCGGTTTCGGCTACCTCATTCCCCATGGCCCCTCTCTGTCGTGAAGCACCCGTACATGTCCGATTGATCCGGGGGTGATGGCAAACCTCTCGGCCCGTGCGGTTGTTGGTAAATGGGCTTTTTTGAGGGTTCTGGGTCCCGCAGAACCATGGT
>NW_028158211.1:0-45390 GCF_964263955.1 Coregonus lavaretus | reverse complement strand
GACATCTGTTATTATTGTAATGACATCTGTTATTACTGTAATGACATCTGTTATTATTGTAATGACATCTGTTATTACTGTAATGACATCTGTTATTACTGTAATGACATCTGTTATTACTGTAATGACGTCTGTCTGTTTGAATGGTCCATGTGTCAATAACAGGGATGCCACCCACCCCCCTCTTCAGTTCACCCTATGACTGAGTTGCAGACAGGGAAGACAGACACTGAATCTGAATAGTGACCCCATAGCTCAGGTTAAGGGCAGACGAGAGCGTGCCTCGGTTTACACCACCACCACCATCAAGGCTTGACCACTTGACCAGCTGGGTGTAGCGGGCAGGGCAGTGTAGACTGATATCCAGGGGGAGTAATGTTAGCAAGCAGGCTGCAGGGTGACAGTTGGTGGCAGCAGCCGGTCGATCCCTCCCCACCAGGTGTCTGTTTCAGCCAGGTGTAGGGTGCCACCATGCCAGGTGATCGCCAGCCATCTAACGAGACACCTCATGACATCATGTCTGCTCCGTGGCGGTCATGTCATCGCACAACAATCCACACAAACAAGCCCAGTGCCTCTGAAAGGTTGGAAGCTTGGAGGCCAGCACACTTTTACAGAGGCACGGAGAGGGTGGAGAACACGAGGCATAAATACAAGCACCGTGGCCAAATGAAACTTGGCGCAAGACTCACGTTCTGCCACTACACTCCCACCACAGCGGCTCCCTGAAACAAGTTGCTTTTTAATGTCATATTTTGTGGGCTATTTAAGATGTCATTTTTTGTTCACTCAGACTTCAAAGGTAGGTCTCCAAGCTTTATTATTTTCCCTTCGTCAAATCCCAAAATTGGTTGGGATTTAGAGAGTTGGCACCAAATAATTAGAGTGAGGCGCTGCAGCCAGAGTCCAGCCACTGCCCCGGCCCCATCCCTCCCCTTCTGCCCAGACTATCAGCAGTGGCTGGGGGAGTGAAGGAGAACTCAGTGTTCACAACACAAGACATTGGAAGGCCAAGACGGCGCCAGTCCCATCCTATCTCACAAACAACCTTCACCCACTCCACTCCACTCACCCACCAAGGTTTATTTTTTAAAGACAGGGTTGTAACCAGCCACTTTCCAAACTCCACCAAACACCTGTGTTTTGTCTTTGATGCTCTCCTCCCCCCACCACCACCCCAGGCCATTGGGATATTCCAGCAATGAGGCGTTCAATAAAAACCCATAGTAAAGTGATTTATTCCCCTTTGGAAGGAAAAATACAAGGGGGCTGAAGCCAAACAGAAGGGCTAACCTTTGAAGAGGCGAGCTGCTCGGATATCCAGCCAGCCAGGACATAAAAAGCCAGGGGACTGACAGGGACATCCTCGCAGAAAACAATCAAAAGGGAGGAGAGGGTGTTTTTTATCTTTAACAACACGCAGTAAAACACACAAAGTTGGTCCTCTGCAACAATGGCCCCGGGGCAGAGGAGACTGGCTGAAACAGAAGTGTCAGGAAAGACCACTGGCTTCCCAGACACAAGGCTCTTCCTGGTCAGAATGAGGGGGATTGAGTGGAGGAGCAAGGACAGCAAGAGGGAGAGAGAGAAGAGAGAAGAGAAGAGAGAGAGAAAGGAGAAGAGAAGAGAAGACAGAGAAGAGAGAGAAGAGAGAGAGAGAAGAGAGAGAGAAGAGAGAGAGAAGAGAGAGAAGAGAGAGAAGAGAAGAGAGAGAGAAGAGAGAGAGAAGAGAGAGAAGAGAGAGAAGAGAAGAGAGAGAGGAGAAGAGAGAGAGACGAGAAGAGAGAGAGAGAGAGAAGAGAGAGAGACGAGAAGAGAGAAAGAAGAGAAGAGAGAGAAGACAGGAGAGAGAAGCAAGAGAGAAGAGAGTGGGACATGTAAGGGAAGAGGAGCGAGCGAGTGTGTGTGTGTGTGTGTGTGTGTGTGTGTGTGTGTGTGTGTGTGTGTGTGCGTGTGTGTGTGTGTGTGTGTGTGTGTGTGTGTGTGTGTGTGTGTGTGTGTGTGTGTGTGTGTGTGTGTGTGTGTGCGTGAGTGTGTGTGTGTGTGTGTGTGAGTGAGTGTGTATGTGTGCGTCTGTTTGTCTGTCTGTCTGTCTGTCCCTCACTGTCTTTAAGAATGTGACATAAATATGACCGTTGATTACATGGGGTGTTTAGAACTGCTCTCAGCCATGGACAGTCCCCTTCTACTAACCCTAACCCCCCTACTGTTTTAGCAGACACACACCTCCCAGATGCACCCCAATGATCAGAACAGTCTGAAAGATGACCCCCCCCGGGTTATAAATGCCAGCAGTAAAGACAGCTCCTAGTTTTCTGCTATCACGTCGACTGCGGTTCGCTCATATAATCAACCGGAAGAGTAGTTAGAAAATAGTTTTAATGAATACGGTGTATTTTTAGCTTTGTAGCAGAATGAAATGACCCAACACCAATAAGTACAATCAACATGTCTTTGCCTCTGTGTGTGTGTGAGTATAGGAACAGAGGAATCGTTATTCTGTCAGATTCAGGGAGGACATTGCTAGGCTAGTACAGGCTAAACATCGACCACCTGAATTGCAGTAGAAATGACTGTCTGGCTGCTCTAGGTGAAGAGAGACAGTGGCAGATACATGTCTAGCTGGGTTAAGCAACATGGTTCAACAGACAAGTGAAAGAATATAGGCTTCCTTATTGCGTCCACTTGCTGTCTGCACAGGGGCCCAGATTGCAACCGAAATCCCCCGTCTGTGGAACCGAGAGTGTGCATTTCCTACCAAAACATGTTGAAATATTGTAACCCGGCGAGGAACAGAGCGGTTAAAAAGCCAAGAGAGGGTGTCGCAACAACAGCGCCAGTTTCCAGACGCCTTTCAGCAGCCAGAGAGAGGGGGGGGTGATAATAAGCACCCCTAAAATCAGACAGAGGAACCTCTTTCAAGAAGCCACACCACAAACCTGCTTCTGAATGCATTTTTACACCAACTCTGAAATATTAACGCTCTTTGTAAAGTATTCATGGGAACCAGTGTGTGAGTTAGTCCCCGGGGGAAAAGCACAGAGAAAACTGAAGGATTCAACACACTCAGCAAACAACATGCTCTGTTTTCCCTAATGGTAGTAGTGCCCAGGACAGGACAGTTGAAGAGAAACTAATGACCCGTAGAAGACAAAAACGCAGAGAACCTGTTTAGTTGAACACACTAAAATGTGATTTCAGCCACGTACAGAAGGAATATAGAGTCTGTGTTGGATGGTATATTTTCACATGTTGAGAATCTATTTCCACATTTTGTCGTTTCTTAAAGATGCTTTATGAAGGTTTTGTATCATTTCAGCAAGTAGCTTTTGAAAGTAGTGCTCATGAGCCAAAACAGGTCCCCGAAAATGTTGCACAATTATGTACTACATCATCCATTTCGTATGTTATGTTACGTCCTGCAATTCATATTTTTTAATAATCCTCATTTGTTATTTTTACAATATGTTACGAATTTGTAAGTGCTTAAGATCCAATTCAATGTCTTTAAATGATAAATGCATGATTGTATTGGCTGTAGCTGGGTGAAACATGTAGCTCTGTCCTGTTGACGTTATTCAGTAGAAGTCGCAGTTAGCTTAGTGGTTAAGAGCGTTGTGCCAGTAACCGAAAGGTCGCTGGTTCTAATCCCCGAGCCGACTAGGTGAAAAATCAGTCGATGTGCCCTTGAGCAAGGCAATTAACCCTAATTGCTCTGGATAAGAGCGTCTGCAAAATGACGTAAATATATAGTCCCTAAACACTGATATGAGACCATCTAAATGCATCATCAACAAATCACATTTTCTAAATAATATTTGGTATACTAATTAATCAGTTATACTCAATTCACATCCAATAGGTTGCTTTATGTGTTCCAAACATCAAAGGATCATTTCTGGTAACAAAATAATAAATCAAGACAAAAAATATATATAACATACAGTAACAAATAAATTAATGTGTGAATGCACTTGTGAATAGACTTAAAAACAATCTTGTGTTAGTTAAATAAATGAATAATAAAGCCGAACGTTAAAACCATCTTTAACATTATGGCAGTTAGCTTAGTGGTTAAGAGCGTTGTGCCAGTAACCGAAAGGTCGCTGGTTCTAATCCCCGAGCCGACTAGGTGAAAAATCTGTCAATGTGCCCTTGAGCAAGGCACTTAACCCTAATTGCTCCTGTAAGTCGCTCTGGATAAGAGCGTCTGCTAAATGACTAAAAATGTAATTATGTTATTTCAAGAATGTCTTAATGCACATGTTCAAAAACGTTGGGAGGAATCCGTCATTCCAAAATGGTGTCTCTAAATGGGTCTACAACTGTCTATTTTTTTTTCAACAACCTTACATTAAAATCAATTAGATTGAGTCATTTGACAAATAACCCAGCAAACCAACGTTGGTTCTGTGAACGTTGCCAGAACATTCATTAGGGCTAAATGAAAACAAAATGAACAAAAATTAGGTTGCCCCAAAAGTTCTAATAACACAAGAACTTTCCAGTTGTGCTGATGATTATACAATGTTTGTATAAAACATTCACCTGATGTTGCAAGAACATTCCCAGAACACATTTTGTTATTACATTACCTGGAAACCTAACAACCTCAGGGGAATGTTCTGTGGTGGTTGTTACAGATGTTGTGCACAACATTTTAGTGCATGTTAATGTTAGATAAAAACTCTAACTAGAACTTAATGTTGAATGTTAGTTAATGTCCTAGGAATGTTCCCATTTTGCTGGGAAGAGATTGAACCCAGTGGGCAAAAATTCCTAACATTTTCAAATTATGGATTTTTCCAGGAACTCCGCATGAGATGCACACCAACTGGTTATCAATGAGAGATTGAAAAAATACAATAGCTAACTTTACAAATAGTAAAAATCAACTAACAAAAATATAATTACCCCAAAAAATATATGGTTTGGCATTTTTTCCAAATCACTCTCCCTCCCTTCGACCACTGCACTGTAGCTGTTGTCTGTGTGGTTGGGGGGAATGCCAGGAAAACCCCTAGAGCACCAACCAGGCATTCACAGACATACCCAGACCTGCTGCCATATTGCCCTTTATCAGAGCTAACCACCTCACAATCTCCTGCAAAGGCCAGGAGTGCATGCCTGACAGACAGACAGGGGAAGAGGCATTGTCAACAAATGTATATTGATTTTGATATAATGTATACAGCGTGTGCAGTACATTCCAACAATATACTTAAAAAACATGTATGTATTAGAATTGGTGTAATTGCTATAATCAGATGTAATTTCGACAAATGACACTGCACTTGACGACCATAACAGGATATTTAAATCAACATTATGGGGACTCCAAAATGCAATGTCTCAGCATAATTCAGAAACAGGGAAATGATGACTCAGCCTTGGCCAAATATGAATCAAATATTATTTAACCAATTGCATATACCCTGCACCTGCCTGTAAAACATAATAAATATAGTGCTGTTGTCTTCTATGGTGACCCCAAAGACCTTAAAGTTGCAAGTGGGTATATCATCTAATGACAATGATTATTTGTGGAAATTGTGGAAGCATTAATGACAACAAAAACAAAATATGATATTAATTGTATAAGTTATGCAGTTTAATGTGACATGTCTAAATCCAACTATTTTGTGGTGTTGTCCCACTGGGCACAGATGTCAATTCAACTTCTATTCCACATTGCTTCAACATAATTTCGCTTAAATTACGTGGAAACAACGTTGATTCAACCAGTGTGTGCCCAGTGGGTTCTCCCAAAACTTTGATAAGCTCCTCCCATACCCTAAAATGTAAGTTCTAACTTTGCACCTTCCCCATCTTTTAGTTGTAACTACTATAATAAAGTTGGTCGTTCAGTGGGGACACGCGCGCACGAATCCTCGCACGCACCTCCATGTTGACACACGTGTCTACTTGCATGGGTACACTTCGAGAATAAATACCGAAGTCACTGATGCATGCAATACGAAACCATTCGCACCCCGACACTTTAATGCCCGATATAGGATGATTTTCCCGCGGCTATGCCTATATGGCTGGTTACATACATTAGATCCCCCTTCAGTCGCCTCACGCACTTCCGTGAACAGTGAAAGCCCAGGCTTTTGTTCGGGTGCTTGCCATCAACCACAGCAGCATGACACTCATGAATATCACTCAGAATCAGCAGCATGTCATTGAAGAAAAAAATGGAGGACGCCGCAAAACTGCTTAAAAAAACCGTGCATTTCGTTAAAACGACCAATTGTCTAATTCATTAGACCACACGGTTTAAATGAAATAGGCTGCAACAATAGGGTACAATTCACTCCACAAAGTTACTACATTTATTACATGTGGCCCATTAAACCAAATTACAATTCACCCAAACAACATCAACAAATGGTAAAGTACAGTAGCAGATTTGTTTACAGTAGCCCATAGTGTGTGCTTAATAGAACACCACTGATTTGTAATCTGTGCTTGCTTTACCTATGCATGATGCAGCCAAATAGAACCCAGGGTTTATGAAACCACTAAAACAACAAGAACAAATAATGTAGTGTAAATCATAATTATACCGCAAAATCATTCTGGACATCTTTGGTGCAAAATGCAGTTAGTAATGTCCCTTAGCTGCCAACCTCGCCTACTAATTAATTATCTGGCGCAATGCATGCAGGAGGATTGGGGACATTTGGCACAAATTCGATGGTCTAATATATTTTCATTGTGTTCAAAATTGTCTGTGCTGAAAGAACACGTAACGTTATATATATTTTTACCAACCTGAATGCGGAGCCATTGGGATGTGAGACGGGTAGTATTTTCCTGACGGGAAATGACCGCCATGCTGTACTGAACTGTGGCCGGTGGAGGCGATCCGAGAGGCGGCGCGGTGTACCAACGCGCCCCGCTCCGATAGGAGGTGTGCAGGCGCAGCGAAATCCCGTCCCTCCATACTGGTGAATAATCCGAAATCCAGCGGGGAGACCAAGAGAATCAAATGCAATCCATATAATAATCCTTTATAGGTCTAAGTATTGCATTTAGTTGGTCGAAGGCTTCTCCAGCCGAAAACGTAGCCCCGAATCATCTTTTCTGCAAGAAATATAATTGAAAAAGGTTTTGAATTGCAGAGAGAACGTTTAGAAAATGATAACATTGTAAAGGCCTGCAGTTGTTGGTGTCATATGCTGGAATAGCGTTACTGTGTAGATTTGCTTTTCTGTTATACAGTGATACATGTCACAGACTGTGCGTAAAATATTCAGAACTATTATGCAGAAGCAGTGAACGGTTGAGACAAAAGCGTTGTTCAGTCTTCCCTTCCTTGAGGGAGTGTAAACGCTGCAAGAAAACAACACGGCATCAGCAACAATAAGAAGAACCACCCAAATCTTTGTTTTCTACAACTGTATACGACTGACCAAGGGTTTACTGCGATTGACAGGCAGGCCTATAGGCCTACTGAAATCTCTATTGATTATGCTACAGAGGGAAAGGCCTTCCTTGATGTAGCACTGAAACCGTTGGAGCCTGGTTTGAACACATCAGGTCTCTCTGTAGTCTGTTCAAGGTCTTACTTTGTGCACTGAGGGCTGTAAATGTCACATAGCCCACAGTTGTGTTATTTTATTCATACCTTATCGTTTTATTCATACCTTATCGTTTTATTCATACCTTATCCTACAGTTCATCAGAAAAATCAATACATTCACTTTTGGCAGCTGTCAATTTTGGCAAATAGTGCATAATCATTTTATTAAAACAAACCATTTAGCACGTTGCATTAGTGAAATTAAGAAATCTTGGGACAATGACATGCTATTGATTAACTAAATGCATGATTTATAAGACAGGATGCTCAATAAACCGCACATAATGAAGGATTTTTTTCTTTCCAATTGATTATGCCTAAATGGGCCTTAATATCTAAAGGCGAACACTGCTCCCTCCTGATCATATGGTCTTTGACTATTCAACCATAATACATTCATGTTCATGATTAAAAAGAAATGTATAGTTTATAATGTATATTTATTAGGCTCGTTTCAAAATGTTGGTCTATGCATAGGCCTAACAATAGGATATTGTCTTGGACATTCCACGCTTGACCGTAACGCCATTATTTCCACATATGTGAAATATTTGTGAAGTAATTTTACTGAAACCCCCATGTGAAAATTACACATCAAAATGCACGTTGTAAGAAACGTCGTTATCAATTCATCAAGAACCTATGCGTGTGCGTGTCCAAACTGTCCATGCAAATAGCTACTCTCCCGCTCCTCATCTTTCGTTACCCATTTACGCTTTTATTTCAGGTAATCAAAAAGAAGCAACCCTAATATAACCTATAGCCTTTAGGCTACTGCAAAAATATAATATAGCCTAACACTCGGAAGTTTTTCTCATTATAATCAAGTACAAGAGCATGGAATGTGTATAGGCCTAAACCAATATTCCTTAATCTGTACAATGCTATACATTGGTTATTTTCTTACTTTATTAACTGACTGTACAAGGAATGAGTAGCCAGTGTAGCCTAGCTAGCTATCTAAAACAATATTTGCATGGACATTGGCAGTACTGGCCAAATATTTTAATTAATATAAATCCTATGTATAAATGCTGTTCAAGTTTCTTCATCGTGAAAGGTTTGATTTCGACATGAAAAATACTCAATCCCCCAAATTCTAGTCTTAAAAATCCAAGGTGAATGACGATGGCGAAGACTGTCTTTGTCTCCACATTTAAACTGCTTGCAGTCAGCCATTAGCCTTGCTAAAGTCCTTCACCGGGCTGGTATAAAGTCATAAACCGCCCGCCTACATCTGTTTGACGACAAAAACAAGACTATCTAAGAACAACCTGATTGCAAACCTATATTATATTTTAGAAATGCGAGGACGCCAAGGCAATTTGGGGCGAGTAGGCTAGGACCATTTTATTACAGTGTAATATGGGAAATGCTTTGTGGTTGGTAGCATAGCCTACTACACAAAGCTGTGTCGGACTCAGGCTACGTGAATTTATACACGAAAACGGTCTCGTTTGCTAACATCTTCAAATGATCGACGCCAATAATTCAATTGCATTGCCTATTTCATTTGCAGAATCCGTTCGGACACAGGAACTCGGATGATAAATCAAATTATATTTTATTGGGTCGGATCATGCTGCGGGAGAGGCGCCCATCCACGTCAAAGCTGGCCGGGTGGGAATACACCATAGCATGGCTACGATTGTAAACATTCCTCCCTATGCAAATACCACCACGGCGTGTAGGCTATGTTACTAATCCTACATAAACTAAATTGACGGTTGAACCATTTAGAATGGTTTGCCAACAGACAATCGAGGTAAATTCAAAAATAAATAAAGCGGCCATTTAACATGAAATAGGCCGAATTCATATAATATCAGGTCTACTGTAAAATAAACGATTCAAGCAACTATAATGATTACTCATTTACAAATTGATTAAATGCGCCGTCGATCAATACATCTCGACCAAAACGATTATGCCGCTACATAATAATGCAGTTTTTTCTTTGTAAAATGTAGGCAAATAAACTGTAGGCTATTCTGTAGATCTACTCATGCCAATTGCAGATGTATACTCTAAATATAATTATTGTGTTATAATAATAATAGTATGGGGTAGGCCTATTAATTTGGTTTTAAATAACGCCAACTACATAATTAACATTTTAATATTAAAAGCCAGCCCATAAATAGATATGCGCACAAAGCCTCATATTTACATACATTGAAATTAGACATTGCATGCAGAATTTAATATTGGCCTAGCATACACTTCCGTGCAATTTTTACAATGTTATAGCCTAGGTGTGTCATACTGTAATTGTGTTGTTTATAAAAAATTATCTGGGCTTTTGTAGAATTGTTACATCCATTAATTCTTATTTATAATAGTTATTAGGCCTGTCATTTCAAATGTTGTGTTCGTGGTCGACATAAAGCCAGGGTTTAATTTGCCAAGAACAAGAAAATATAAAAGACAATTTACTTACTGGTATGTTAAATCCTTGCATAACAATAAATTAGGAAATTATAAAATAAAGGGGGAAAAAATGCAGACCAGAAATTACGTTCATTTGGACAAAAACGTGTGCCTTCGGTTACATCCTATAGGTTTTCATTTGGAGCTGCGCAGTACGTCGTTCAATCTGCTGAAAGCACCGGGATTCGGCCTTCTAAACTAGAGAATCGAGGCTCGGATCTCCGAACAGCAATTCTCCTTCCCAGTGCACTGATCAGCTCGTGCCTCGCATATCGGGGAGGGTAAACACATTCGCCCATTGGCCGGATACCTATATGTTAATGAGATTGTGCCGCTCGCCCGGGGACACACGAGATGTTGATTGGCCCATATCAAGAGCCAATAGTGTAGCGACTGAACAAAGTGATGCGCGCCACATTTAAAGTTTTACAGTGGGCTTTTTGCATGTAGGTTTTAGCAATTGTACATTTAGGCCTACACAAATAGACATACATCCACAAGACCACCACTAATAATAGACATTTGCACAATAAAGCCCTGTTGTTTCAATCAAAGCAATGTAGGCTATTAGACTAATAAATATAATAAATCATTAGAGAACGTATTCAATATGTTATATCTTTAAATGTATACTGTATTTGACCTTTATGAAGTGTCTGAAGTAATTAAGTAATATGTCATTCTGGACGTATTTGTAGTTTTCAAAAATGACAATCGTTTTATTAACACTTTATTCAACATTTTTAATGAGACTAGCATGTATATCTAGCATGTTAAACCTTTTTCTTGTGTCCAAAATACAAATCTCCCTAAAATCCTTGCTTACAAATGCACATTAAAAACAGTTAAATCAGGCATATTTTGTAATACAATAATGTATTAAAAATGTCAGTGCCTCGTGGATGTGAACACATTGGGGGATCAATAGACTAGTTGTTATGATAATATATTTCAGATAAGGGTGTAAAATTACATAGGGCCTATATCCTTACGCCTACTACTCAATAATCACTCCTATTTCTGCCTGAAGTGTCTGTGAGCACAACAATGAGATCCCACTGTCCTGTTTCAGCACAAGGCATGTATAGTGGAAACACAATAGACATGGCTAATGTGGATAACTAACAATTACAGCATTTGAAGGGGGTGACTGTTTACACTGAGTGTATAGAGTCTATAAGAAGGAATTGTATAGGCTTGAAAGTAGGCTTTCAACAATGAGAGGGGAAAGACAAAGACAATTTCATAGCTTTCATGTTGTGACAACTTCAGATAGAAATGTGTTTCTACAAAGCATGACAACTTGCCTAAATGCTTATTTTGCAGGGATATTATTTCAGTAGGTCATGATCAGGTGTGTTTAGTTCAACCCCCTGCTTTGGAAGAAGAAAAAAACGATAGAAGGCGTCAGTGTAACAAGTTAACATTTCTCCTGTATTTATTACTATATGGAGTATAAAGGGTTTAAAAATGGGTCCCACTCAATATACGTTTTGATTGGCTGGCACATTGCCAGAGCATTGTCACTCACAGAGTGTAAACAAGACTCTCATTGGGTGCTGGCCAGTCCGCATTGGGCTGTCTGGGGGAAAAAAAGCAATAACTGGCCCTGCGGTTTCAAGGCTTCCCAGGGTTAGATAATGAAAGGAGATAAGACGAGACTGTTTCAAGGCGCTCCATAGGCGGACCCCATTCGCCCTCGAGCCATATGAGTCAAGCGTGAATCAAAGGGAATACGGCGGGCAGGGAGAGGGGAAGTTAAACATTATATATATATTTTTTAATGAGGTTATATTTCGGATAAATGCGAAGCAACAATGGTTTAGCAGTAAACGTTTTGAGACAACAGCCGCGAATCACCAGATGAATGGAATACAGCGAGTAGATATAGCGTCTCATAGAGAAAGAAGTGAAACAGCAAGGCCGGATTCCCTCTTCTCGGAGTTTCAATGGAGAAAATCTAAATGGACCCTTTCACCAATAGGCCTATTTAACAACTAGAAATGTTGTGGCTGCTTGAGGTTTGTCGTATATAGTGGTAAACAAATAGTTGTGCTTGTTAAAATACCGCTTGTTAACTTCTGTACAAATAATACATGGATGATCACCACGTAGTTAACATTAAAAAGTAGTTTGTAATAGCCTTCAATAGATCAGTCGCTGTAAATTGAGAGCAGTATCTATAGCCATAGCCTACACTCCGCGTGCACTGAAATCTTTTGGGAGAATTTGTCTGAAAAGAAAACCAGTAGCCTATGCGAGAGAAGGGAATCATCTGCAACTGTAGACTCTGCAAATGTAAAATATATACGATTGTGCAGAATTGTGTGCCTCTCCTGCAATAAAATGTGTTTGTAAATACTGTAAAATAATCAACCAGGAGAAAATATGTTGTGTTTACTTGAAATAACTTTATTTACATGAGACAATATCTAGGTTATGAATAGCATAACATGTACATTACATTTAATTATGCACTGCATCTTACTTCAAAAATAAAAATGGCTATAATTAAGAGTGATCTAATTTATCAAAAATATATTTAGATGTTATGTATATGGAGTAATCATATAAATTGAATACTAATGTTGTTTATTTTTCAACAATACATAAAATGGAGAATTATCAGTATTTTCTTTATCGTTTTGCTATTTTATTGTTTACATATACAGACAATACATAACATTCATCTTGGTCACCGTGGCAATAAAAAACATACTGTTCTTTTTTTACATACATCATTGCAATATTGATTAAACCTAGACCTGCGACTGAATATATTTTATAAAAAATAATGATTCAGACCCAACAATAGGCTGACATTACGTGGGATTGTGGAGGAGCATGGGTTTGATTCAGAGAATTTATCACCATGGTTTCTCTAGATCGGTGACCCCTGAACTATGGCGACGGCCTAGTTCCACCAGTATGCATATGGTAATGGCAGTGGGAAAAGTAAACCGATATTTTACAACACTAGGACTGGTTATAACCCGTTATAACACGATAGGTTAAATTGTTGCAACATTAGTAACTTAATATGTAATTCATTATGATATAGCCATACATATTTTAGATATTTGTAGATATCCATCGGCTACCTGCAGTTAGCAAGCTATTTCAGAGTCATGTAGGAATGTACCTCGAGGTAAAACGCAAGCAAGACAAATCGACTAAAACTTTCCAGAATATTCTACATTTTACTCAAACACCAAATTGACATAAAACCAAGCCGTCCACACCTGCCTCAGAATTGATTTGATTTTAATTCAAGTGGATTTATTCTGTCACTTTCATGTCCAGTCCATCAGGACAATAAGGAAGTATAGTCCTTATTCAACAAAAGGTCAAGTAGACCTGCTTAATACTGAAATGTGCATTTAGCAGAGATATGGTGAATATTGTTCTTTGTCTCATTATAGCGTCTTTCCAACTGTGTGTACGCGCGTACAGGTTGAGAGCATGGTATGGGAGTGGTTGTGGCCAGTCTGAAAATTCAACACGCGCTCGCGCACAAACACAGGTCGACACACGCACACGCTCGACAAGTGCTTTCTCTCTCCCATATGAACCGTGTGCCAGTGCTTGCTCCTCTGCCCTATTGCGGGGCACATTGATACTAAATGCGGAGTGACTGATTTGTTACGAAGGATATTGTCCCTGGTCAATGAAGCGTCTCTGATTGACAATCTCTCCAGCTCCCAACCAAGGCAACAGGCCCCTTTGTAGCTGTGCACATAGTAGACACAGCAGCCCATATACCCAAAGATGTTTTGCAACGCAAGACACTTGCTTTTTATATCAAGAGGCAAATTATGACACATACAAGAGAATGTGGTCGGAAATAAGAGCACGTGCAATCCACTGTCATAGCTGTAACACCTCGTGCTTGTCATGGTGCATATAGGCCTAACACACAAGGTGCAATGTCTGTCAGATAAAGGTAGGCCTATACAAGGGGAATTGATAAATCGCTGCTATGTGTATAGGCTACATTAAAACGATTGCCAAACAACGTCCTTGTTATTCTTATGAATATTGTGCTATATACGTTGTGCTCATGCATGAATAATTAGTGATGTCCGCTATAAATCCCAGTCAAAACCTAAATATGTCAAAGTCAATATAAAAAAATATAAAAAATAAACATTTGACATTACTAGGCCTACAGTGCCTTCAGAAAGTATTCATAACCCTTGACTTATTCCACATTTTGTTGTGTTACAGCCCAAATTCAAAATGGATGGAGAAAAAAAAGGTCACCCATCTACACACAATACCCCATAATGACCAAGTGAAAATATGTTCTTAGACATTTTTGCAAATGTATTTAAAATTAAATACAGAAATATCTCATTTACATAGTTATTAACACCCCTGAGTCAATACTTTGTAGAAGCACCTTTGGCAGCGATTACAGCTGTGAGTCTTTTTGGGTAAGTCTCTAAGAGTTTGCACACCTGGATTGTACAATATTTTCCCATTGTTCTTTTAAAAATTCTTCAAGCTCTGTCAAGTTGATTGTTGATCATTGCTAGACAGCCTTTTTCAAGTCTTCCCATAGATTTTCAAGCTGATTTAAGTCAAATTGTAACTAGGCCACTCAGGAACATTCATTGTCGTGTTGGTAAGCAACTCCAGTGTAGATTTGGCCTTGTGTTTTAGGTTATTGTCCTTCTGAAAGGTGAATTAGTCTCCCAGTGTCTGTTGGAAAGCAGACTGAACCAGGTTTTCCTCTAGGATTTTGCCTGTGCTTATAGCTGTATTCCATTTCTTTTTATCCTAAAAAAAACTCCCTAGTCCTTGCCGATGACAAGCATATCCATAACATGATGCAGCCACTACCATGCTTGAAAATATGAAGAGTGGTACTCAGTGATGTGTTGTGTTGGATTTGCCCCAAACATAACGCTTTGTATTCAGGACAAAAAGCTAATTTCTATGCCAAATTTTTTAGCAAACAGGATGCATGTATAGGAATATTTTTGTATTCCATACAGCCTTCCTTCTTTTCACTCTGTCAATTAGGTTAGTATTGTGGAGTAACTACAATGTTGTTGATCCAACCTCAGTTTTCTCATGTCACAAACATTCAACTCTGTAACTGTTTTAAAATCACCATTGGCCTCATGTTGAAATCTCTGAGAAGTTTCCTTGCCAGTTTCCTTCCTCTCCGGCAACTGAGTTAGGAAGGACGTCTGTATCTTTGTAGTGACTGGGTGTATTGATACACCATCCAAAGCCTAATTAATAACTTCACCATGCTCAAGGGGATATTCAGCGTCTGCTTTTTTATTTGTACACATCTACTAATCGGGGCCCTTTGCGAGGCATTTAAAAACTTCCCTGGTCTTTGTGGTTGAATCTGTGCTTGAAATCGCTACTCGATTGAGGGACCTTACAGATAATTGTGTGTGAGGTACAGAGATGGGGTAGTCATGAAAAAATCACGTTATCCACTATTATTGAACACGGAATGAGTCCATGCAACTTATTATGTGATTTGTTAAGCACATTTGTACTCCTGAACTTATTTAGGCTTGCCATAACAAAGGGGTTGAATACTTATTGATTCAAGACATTTCAGTTTTAAATTTGTTATTTTTTAAAAATATTTTCTACAAACAAAATTCAATTTTTACATTATGGGGTATTGAGTGTAGATCAGTGACACAAAGTCTCAAATTAATCAATTTTAATTTCAGGAAGTAACACAACAAAATGTGGAAAAAGTAAAGGGATGTGAATACTCACCCCTTTGTGGTCCTCTGTAGCTCAGCTGGTAGAGCACGGCGCTTGTAACGCCAAGGTAGTGGGTTCAATCCCCGGGACCACCCATACACAAAAATGTATGCACGCATGACTGTAAGTCGCTTTGGATAAAAGCGTCTGCTAAATGGCATATTATCATTTATTATAATACTTTCTGAATACACTGTATATCTGACACTATTGATCATTTCATCTTGTGGTGCTTTATATTAAAATGGAAGAGTTTCATTCCAAAACGCTACAGTGGGGAAAAAAAGTATTTAGTCAGCCACCAATTGTGCAAGTTCTCCCACTTAAAAAGATGAGAGAGGCCTGTAATTTTCATCATAGGTACACGTCAACTATGACAGACAAAATGAGAAAAAAATCCAGAAAATCACATTGTAGGATTTTTAATGAATTTATTTGCAAATTATGGTGGAAAATAAGTATTTGGTCAATAACAAAAGTTTCTCAATACTTTGTTATATACCCTTTGTTGGCAATGACACAAGTCAAACGTTTTCTGTAAGTCTTCACAAGGTTTTCACACACTGTTGCTGGTATTTTGGCCCATTCCTCCATGCAGATCTCCTCTAGAGCAGTGATGTTTTGGGGCTGTCGCTGGGCAACACGGACTTTCAACTCCCTCCAAAGATTTTCTATGGGGTTGAGATCTGGAGACTGGCTAGGCCACTCCAGGACCTTGAAATGCTTCTTACGAAGCCACTCCTTCGTTGCCCGGGCGGTGTGTTTGGGATCATTGTCATGCTGAAAGACCCAGCCACGTTTCATCTTCAATGCCCTTGCTGATGGAAGGAGGTTTTCACTAAAAATCTCACGATACATGGCCCCATTCATTCTTTCCTTTACACGGATCAGTCGTCCTGGTCCCTTTGCAGAAAAACAGCCCCAAAGCATGATGTTTCCACCCCCATGCTTCACAGTAGGTATGGTGTTCTTTGGATGCAACTCAGCATTCTTTGTCCTCCAAACACGACGAGTTGAGTTTTTACCAAAAAAGTTATATTTTGGTTTCATCTGACCATATGACATTCTCCCAATCCTCTTCTGGATCATCCAAATGCACTCTAGCAAACTTCAGACGGGCCTGGACATGTACTGGCTTAAGCAGGGGGACACGTCTGGCACTGCAGGATTTGAGTCCCTGGCGGCGTAGTGTGTTACTGATGGTAGGCTTTGTTACTTTGGTCCCAGCTCTCTGCAGGTCATTCACTAGGTCCCCCCGTGTGGTTCTGGGATTTTTGCTCACCGTTCTTGTGATCATTTTGACCCCACGGGGTGAGATCTTGCGTGGAGCCCCAGATCGAGGGAGATTATCAGTGGTCTTGTATGTCTTCCATTTCCTAATAATTGCTCCCACAGTTGATTTCTTCAAACCAAGCTGCTTACCTATTGCAGATTCAGTCTTCCCAGCCTGGTGCAGGTCTACAATTTTGTTTCTGGTGTCCTTTGACAGCTCTTTGGTCTTGGCCATAGTGGAGTTTGGAGTGTGACTGTTTGAGGTTGTGGACAGGTGTCTTTTATACTGATAACAAGTTCAAACATGTGCCATTAATACAGGTAACGAGTGGAGGACAGAGGAGCCTCTTAAAGAAGAAGTTACAGGTCTGTGAGAGCCAGAAATCTTGCTTGTTTGTAGGTGACCAAATACTTATTTTCCACCATAATTTGCAAATAAATTCATTAAAAATCCTACAATGTGATTTTCTGGATTCTTTTCTTCTCAATTTGTCTGTCATAGTTGACGTGTACCTATGATGAAAATTACAGGCCTCTCTCATCTTTTTAAGTGGGAGAACTTGCACAATTGGTGGCTGACTAAATACTTTTTCCCCCCACTGTATATATCCATTTTCAGAAATGTTGGTCAATTTGCTTTTAGTCTTTAAAGAGATTGGTGTGTTTTCTTTCACTATCCAATCATGGCATGCGGTTGTTCAATGAGAGACATGTACTTGTTTGAAATCTATTACTTGATGGTTTCATTTCTGAGAGACAAATAATTATATTTTATTTGCAAAATGCTATATATCTGCCTCACTCTCAGAGAAATAAGTAGTACTGCTGGTTTTTACACAAATGTAACATTTTTTTATATTTTTTATAACTGTACAAATGATACAATTGTGACATCAATATTTTGTAAAACATACCTTTAAAAAAAAAAATATTGATGTCACAATTGTATCATTTGTACAGTTATAAAAAAAGAAGTTATTTGTTACATTTGTGTAAAAACCAGCAGTACTACTTATTTCTCTGAGAGTGAGGCAGATATATAGCATTTTGCAAATAAAACATGAATCAATACAGTAATATGTAATATGAGATCTGTATGTAAAAGATTTACATTTGCCATTTTAGTCATTTAGCAGATGCTCTTTGGCAGAGCGACTTACAGTAAGTGCATTGATCTTAAGATAGCTAGGTGAGACAACCACATTACAGTCAAATATACAGTATATGAACATTCCATTCCAGCTAAACAATGGACATATAGCATTTAGCAAAAAACAACATTTTAATACACATCTAAAATCTATTAATAAAAAAATATGAGAACAGTAATATTTTACACACACATGAAGGTACCCATAAGCAATCATTTCTAGTGAAAAAACACAGTTGTGAAAAATTGGTGGATATAGCGTTTTGGAAATAAACTCTTCAATTGTTCAGGGCCTGTTGCTGTCATGCAGGAACTGATTGCAAGCATCCTATAGGCCTACATGGTAAGACATGAAATCAAACACATTGTGTTCCGTACCTAATAAACATAGAAAGGTGTGCAAGGACTCAAGGTTTGGCTGCAATTCATGTAACAATTAGGCTACTATTGCTATAAAGCCATGAAAACATGAATGATGCTAAAGGTGAGGTCTGTGTTGATGGATGGAATTTTGAGTATGACGTGTTAACTCAGCCATTTGATTTCCATCCGGTATAGTGGGTTTGTCAGTAAGAAAATTCACAAGGTTTCAATTAAGATTAAGTTTGTGGCACAAAACTCATCAAGACAAGCATGAACTACCGACAGCCCTCTTTCATTGAAACCTGTGTTGTGGAAGAGAAATTCACTGCATCAAAAATGTCAAGAAAGGCATAGAAATGTTGAGTAATAAAAAGAGAACAACATTTAGAGGAATATGCAAAAGTATGTAGACGCTCCTTCAAATTAGTGGATTCGGCTATTTCAGCCACACCAGTTGCTGACAGGTGTATAAAATAGAGCACACAGCCATGCAATCTCCACAGACAAACATTGGCAGTAGAATGGCCTTACTGAAGAGCCAGTCACTTTCAACGTGTCACCGTCATAGGATGCCACCTTTCCAACAAGTCAGTTCATAAAATGTCTGCCCTGTTAGAGCTGCCCGTCAACTGTAAGAGCTGTTATTGTGAAGGGGAAACGTCTAGGAGTAACAGCGGCTCAGCCGCGAAGTGGTAGGCCCCACAAGCTCACAGAACGCGACCGCCAAGTGCTGAAGCGCGTAAAAACTGTCTGTCCTCAGTTGCAACACTCACTACAGAGTTCCAAACTGCCTCTGGAAGCAATGTCAGCACAAGAACTGTTCGTCGGGAGCTTCATGAAATGGGTTTCCATGGCCGAGCAGCCGCACACAAGCCTAAGATCACCATGTGCAATGCCAAGCGTCTGATGGAGTGGTGTAAAGCTCGCCACCATTGGACTCTGGAGCAGTGGAAATGCGTTCTCTGGAGTGATGAATCATGCTTCACCATCTGGCAGTCTGACGGACTAATCTGTGTTTGGCAGATGCCAGGAGAACGCTACCTTCCCCTGCATAGTGCCATCTGTAAAGTTTGGTGGAGGAGGAATAATGGTCTGGGGCTGTTTTTCATGGTTCGGGCTAGACCCCTTAGTTCCAGTGAAGGGAAACCTTAACACTACAGCATACAATGACATTCTAGACGATTCTGTGCTTCCAACTTTGTGGCAACAGTTTGGGGATGGCCCTTTCCTGTTTCTGCATGACAATGCCCTCGTGCACAGAGCGAGGTCCATACAGAAATGGTTTGTCCAGATCGGTGTGGAAGAACTTGACTGGCCTGCACAGAGCCCTGACCTCAACCCCATCAAAAACCTTTGGGATGAATTGGAACGCCGACTGCAAGCCAGGCCTAATCGCCCAACATCAGTGCCCAACCTCACTAACGATCTTGTGGCTGAATGGAAGCAAGTCCCCACAGCAATGTTCCAACATCTAGTGGAAAGCCTTCCCAGAAGAGTGGAGGCTGTTATAGCAGCAAAAGGGGGACCAACTCCATATTAATGCCCATGATTTTGGAATGAGATGTTCGACGAGCATGTGTCCACATACTTTTGTCATGCAGTGTACCTACAGAAACGGAAAAGTGTAATTTATACAGTCATTTTAGGTATTATCAATAGCAAAAAATGTTAAAATGTTTTACTGCAGCATACTGTTAATTATGGTACATTGTGGGGACATTTCTGTATTTCGAATGGTACTTTAATTCCATCGCACAGAATACAGTACCAGACCGTCTTCACATATTTTGAGGTGTGCCTTGTAAGACGCTATATTTGTTGCTCCCCATGATTCAGAATGCTGTACCAATTATACTCGTTTGTGGTTAAAGTTCCCAATCAATTAAAAATGTATAGGGGACAGATTGGAGTGTCAGCAAATCTTAAACCTTAAACGGTTGATCATTTTGCCATGTCTTTTTTATCTGTTTTGCCAACATGTTACACAGCCAGTTTGGAAGCCTTTGTTAAGGCCTCTAGAAGTGCAAGTGATATAAAACAAGAAATATTCATTGATATGCTGTAATGTGTAAATACTTAGCAGCCAATCTGCTTGCACCAATCCCATGTAATTACAGTAAAATACTGTGAAATACAAACCACTACCCTCAATGAATGTCATTCATTCAAACGTGTAGTCATTCATTCCAATTACAGTAGCGTTTAGTTTTTTACAATATAATACAGTCAATTTTACAGTATTGTACTGTGTGTTATTACACAGTACTTGCTTTGATACCGTATTCATATTACAGCAGGTGTACTGTAATATGAAGTACAGCATTTTGCCTGCCACCGAGCTGCCTGTAAGCTACTGTCAAATTATAGGCTATAGGCCTATACCATCAATTGAACGGGGTCCGTTGTTTGATGATGTGCAAATCTTTTACTACCGCGCACGTTATAGCTATAGGCTAAGCTCTTGGTTAGCCATTGGACACTAGTGCTGATTGAATCTGATCATCAACGCATACAGGAGACACAGTTTTAATATGAAGTAGAATTATGCAAAAGAGAATAAGCCTTCTGAAATGGACACCTTGTATGTGAGAATAATGCAGTCAGGCCCCGATTCCAACCCGAGTTAAGCGCAAATGAATGGAACATAATTCCATGCACTTTTCTCTCTATGTGTATTCTGACCATAAATGGAACGTAATTCTATGCACTTTTCTCTCGTATTCTGACCTTGAATTTAAGCATGAGAATAGTGTGCTATTCACCCGCTATTCATTCGGGGTGGAGATCTAAGAAATTAACGTGTGGCAGAGGTGTGTCTACAGATAAGCCGTATTCTAACTTTGACTTAATTCCCTCATAATTCCAACACCTTTACGCACGAGGAAACCATGAATAAGGTCGGGTGAACCTGCCGATTCCAAATGTTGTTGATAGAAATAACAGCATTCTCCATGCACTGTAATTTATAAATGGATAAGAGCTATTGATAAGAGATTTTGGGGGGGATTTGTATCATTTTATTTTCACATAACATGGCTACCACTTTGAAGATGCAAAATATTTTTTATTGTTTAACATAACTATTCACCCCCCCCCAAAGTCAATACTTTGTAGAGCCACCTTTTGCAGCAATTACAGCTGCAAGTCTCTTGGGGTATGTCTCTATAAGCTTGGCACATCTAGCCAATGGGATTTTTGCCCATTCTTCAAGGCAAAACTGCTCCAGCTCCTTCAAGTTGGATGGGTTCCGCTGGTGTACAGCAATCTTTAAGTCATACCACTGATTCTCAATTGGTTTGAGGTCTGGGCTTTGACTAGGCCATTCCAAGACATTTAAATGTTTCCCCTTAAACCACTTGAGTGTTGCTTTAGCAGTGTGCTTAGGGTCATTGTCCTGCTGGAAGATGAACCTCCGTCCCAGTCTCAAATCTCTGGAAGACTGAAACAGGTTTCCCTCAAGAATTTCCCTGTATTTAGCGCCATCCATCATTCCTTCAATTCTGACCAGTTTTCCAGTCCCTGCTGATGAAAAACATCCCCACAGCATGATGCTGCCAACACCATGCTTCGCTGTGGGGATGGTGTTCTCGGGGTGATGAGAGGTGTTGGATTTGCGCCAGACATAGCATTTTCCTTGATGGCCAAAAAGCTCAATTTTAGTCTCATCTGACCAGAGTACCTTCTTCCATATGTTTGGGGAGTCTCCCACATGCCTTTTGGCGAACACCAAACGTGTTTGCTTATTTTTTTCTTTAAGCAATGGCTTTTTTCTGGCTACTCTTCCGTAAAGCCCAGCTCTGTGGAGTGTAGGGCTTAAAGTGGTCCTATGGACGGATACCCCAATCTCCGCTGTGGAGCTTTGCAGCTCCTTCAGGGTTATCTTTGGTCTCTTTGTTGCCTCTCTGATTAATGCCCTCCTTGCCTGGTACAGGAGTTTTGGTGAGCGGCCCAATCTTGGCAGGTTTGTTGTGGTGCCATATTCTTTCCATTTTTTAATAATGGATTTAATGGTGCTCCGTGGGATGTTCAAAGTTTCGGATATTATTTTATAACCCAACCCTGATCTGTACTTCTCCACAACTTTGTCCCTGACCTGTTTGGAGAGCTCCTTGGTCTTCATGGTGCCGCTTGCTTGGTGGTGCCCCTTGCTTAGTTGTGTTGCAGACTCTGGGGCCTTTCAGAACAGGTGTATATATACTGAGATCATATGACAGATCATGTGACACTTAGATTGCACACAGGTGGACTTTATTTAACTAATTATGTGACTTCTGAAGGTAATTGGTTGCACCAGATATTATTTAGGGGCTTCATAGCAAAGGGGGTGAATACATATGCATGCACCACTTTTCCATTTATTGATTTTTTTGAAATAAGTAATTTTTTTCATTTCACTTCACCAATTTGGACTATTTTGTGTATGTCCATTACATGAAATCCAAATAAAAATCAATTTAAATTACAGGTTGTAATGCAACAAAATAGGAAAAACGCCAAGGGGAATGAATACTTTTGCAAGGCACTGTATTGCGGCCCCTTTTCCACAGCGAAATAGGCTATAAACAGCCACATTTTTAGTGTGCCCTCATAATTTGCGTGGATGAAATTTGGACACCCAAGCTATAGGCTTCTGTAGGGCTGACCCTGCCGAGTTGATGTATGCGCTTTAAAATGTTTTAATTATAGCCTACGCCCGGGCTTTTCTCCGTTTTATTTGACAATTTGTGTAATCTTAAATATTAGCCACTATCGGGAGCCCCCGTCAGTAATACCCACATATGTTTATAACTGTCACTTTCATGTTTGTTTTCTTCAATTTGTAGCTTACATTTTGCATCATTCCATTCCGTTTACCTCTGTCACGTCCTTGTAAGTTGTTCATGTGGGTCTCTAGCATTAGTGAATCATATTAGGCTAACGTTGTGCAATAATTTGGGATGTATAGCCTATTTGGATCATTATGGAAATCAGACCACACATATCAGTTTAAACCTAGGGCTGCTTTGGGCCAGTAACCGAAAGGTCGCTGGTTCGAATCCCCGAGCTGGCAAGGTGAACAAATCTGCCGTTCTACTTTTGAGCAAGGCAGTTAACCCCGAACAACTGCTGCCTGGGTGCCGATGACGTTGATTAAAGCAGCCCCCTGCACCTCTCTGATTCAGAGGGGTTGGGTTAAATGCGGAAGACACATTTCGGTTGAATGCATCAGTTGTGCAACTGACTAGGCATCCCCTTCCCAAAACTTTTTTCCACCTTCCAATATTTCATGTATTGATTGAACTTGAATATGACAGCTTTCAGGATTAATTAAACCACTTCATCAATATATTTAGCACGTAAAGACTCTCCAAACCAGTTTTTTTTTATCTACCAGATTTAATACAGGGACTAAGACGCATAGAGGGCATTCTTTCATTGATCCCTTTTTTCTGAACCTGTTCTCTCAATTCTAATTAAAGGTACACCGTATTTAAAGGGATGGCTTAACATAAATGTACTGAATAACCTATTGAATGAAAACTCCATGAGAAAATCTGTTGGACAGCAAGTGGGAGGGTTTTCAGTGGTTGAATTACATTTATTCAATGCAGGCAAGGGATCCACGCCTGCAAAGCCCGTTATGCACCTTCATTAGGTAAGTTTGAATACCAACTACTGAGAAGTGTGTAGGAAAGGCATGATGTAAGAAAGCCTTGATTTCCTAAGTCAGAATCGGGCCCTCAGTGCATTGGGAGATTCTGGGGCCATATCAACATGCTAAAAAGGGAAAGGACATTGCCATGGACCTTACCTATAGGCATATCTGGAAGATATGATTGTCAACATGTTACAAGGAATGTTTTTATTTTCTATAAAGATTATACACAACCAACCTTTACTTACATGAAGGATATTGTTATCTCTCTCTTTGTGTGTGTCAACCTCGACTTTTTTGGGGGGGCCAGGCATGGCATGTCATCAAATATGCAAAGTATTTTTTTCTGATTACGTCAGGGGAAAATACACATTAATTAATAATTTAACCCAAATTGGACAATTACATTCAATTATTTGTATAAATAAAATCCATAAACATGCTAATTATTATCATTCATATTCATAATTGTTATAGCTATTTGATGGCTTGATACTTTTAACCATATTTTAAGCCTTAATACAAAGTCGCAAAGAAATGCCAGACATGGTAGAAATCCTGTGGGTCTTTGTACTTGCTTGTTTTTATGATGGGGATTTATACATTATTATTATTATGGAAAATTATGCTAACATGGTCAGTAGAGAGGCTAGTCGTATGAACGTCACAGTAGAAATCGAGAAGCTAGTGATAAAATTGGAATAGAAAATCTAAACTGTAGTCCATCCGTACTTTAGAATTCCAGGTGAGAAAGCATTGCGTTCACTGATTCACTGCATGCTCGCTTCTTGTGGCTACAGACAATTAGAAATGTAGCCTACCATGTTTAAAACATGTTCTGTTCAATCATTCACCACCACAAAGTTGCTGAAACACAAACTATTGACAGTTAACCATATTACAATCAAATGAATCAATACCATACTCTGCAGTCATTTTGCTTGATTATTGCATTTTAAAAAAAGCATTAAATTTAACTGACAAGAAACTTGGAATCTAAACCAACAGGGTTCTTTCCCCAAAAAATAAAAATGGGTGTCAATCACGTTTTACACCCCTCCGTTTCAAAGGGGTTTGGATTGTGAGCTGGTTTTTCAGAAACTGCCAAATCTTTCTATGGATGCAGAACTCTCCCAACTGAAATGGCCGCGAATTCTCTGTTCTTTCCCTTTATCTCGACATACTGCCTCGTGAGAACGTCCAACAGACGAGCAATCCATCTCGGTCTAATCGACATTTCAGCACACATCGAATTATATCTACGGAAGATTTCAGTAATCCTTGTAAATGAGTGGGACGCAAAATCCGTCGACACCCTGTACTTTGAGCTTGCATGTTAGAAACGGGAGGAAATAACGTTTAGCTAAGGCGTCGTGCTTAAAAGCGCAATTTCTCTCCTGGAAAAAAATGTATAGCCTACTATATGACATTCAATCACTCGTTGCTTCATTTTCGTTGCCTACGAACCTACATTTCAGCATACCCTAGCATATAGCGCCCCTAAACTCCAAGCAAAACCCCACAAACTAGTCTATCGAGTGAAGTACCACTCCAAAGTCAAAAACCCTAAATGTAAAAACGAATTGCTTAGAGAGCCATTCTATAAAGACGCATATATCACTGTTTGCAGGGCATTCATTAATTTCTGTCCCCTAAATTGAAGAAATTTCCAAGTTTCTCAAATATCTCGGAGGACATTTGTATCTCCTTTCACTGACTCAGGGAGCACTGACGTCATATTAGTAACCCCTTCATTACCGACGCAGGGAGAGGTTCCATTTCCTGTCAACCACTCATGAGAAATATCCTGAATCAAAATTGAATTAATTGAATTGGACAAACAAGCAGTTTCTTCAAATCCAAATGTAGAATACCTGTATTAGTCAAAGAAATCAGACACAGGCCTAAGATAAACTGCAAAAAGTAGCCTAGGCCAATAAAATCATTTATTCATTAATTTTCCAATTCTGACTTATATCATAGCCTAATCCTAGTTAAATATTTGACTTGAGTAAAAAATACCACATATTCTCAGTTTAGGCTACTTATTAAAAAAACATCAAATTAGCAGTGCACTACTTTTGAACAGAGCCCTATTGGTAAAGTAGTGCAGAGAATAAGTGCCATTTGGGAAGCAGTCCAGAAGAAATGCACACAAATACGCTTCTTTCTTCTTTTTTCCAAAAAATAATACAATACAATACTTGCTTTATTGGTCCATATGCACGAATATTCATAATGTTTTACTGTCACAGTACCCAACCTGACACACATCACAGGCTGGGAGCAGGACAGGCGCTGGAGCAATTAGGGGTAAAGTGCCTTGCTCAAGGGCACAATGGCGGTAGGTAGTATACTGGGATATTGAAGCCAGTGACCCTCCGGTTGCTGCTTCATCCCTGCAAATTTCTCCACAGGCAGCTCAGGGGTTTCGAACCGACAACCCACGCCTCTCTAACCTTGAGGCTACCGCAGACCCCTAATGGTAGTAGTATCAGCCCCCTAATGGTAGTAGTATCAGCCCCCTAATGGTAGTAGTATCATCCCACTAATGGTAGTAGTATCATCCCACTAATGGTAGTAGTATCATCCCCCTAATGGTAGTAGTATCATCCCCCTAATGGTAGTAGTATCATCCCCCCAATGGTAGTAGTATCATCCCCCTAATGGTAGTAGTATCAGCCCCCTAATGGTAGTAGTATCAGCCCCCTAATGGTAGTAGTATCATCCCACTAATGGTAGTAGTATTATCCCCCTAATGGTAGTAGTATCATCCCCCTAATGGTAGTAGTATCATCCCCCTAATGGTAGTAGTATCATCCCCCTAATGGTAGTAGTATCATCCCCCTAATGGTAGTAGTATCATCCCCCTAAAGGTAGTAGTATCATCCCCCTAATGGTAGTAGTATCATCCCCCTAATGGTAGTAGTATCATCCCCCTAAAGGTAGTAGTATCATCCCCCTAATGGTAGTAGTATCATCCCCCTAATGGTAGTAGTATCATCCCCCTAAAGGTAGTAGTATCATCCCCCTAATGGTAGTAGTATCATCCCCCTAATGGTAGTAGTATTATCCCCCTAATGGTAGTAGTATCATCCCCCTAATGGTAGTAGTATCATCCCCCTAATGGTAGTAGTATCATCCCCCTAAAGGTAGTAGTATCATCCCCCTAATGGTAGTAGTATCATCCCCCTAATAGTAGTAGTATCATCCCCCTAATGGTAGTAGTATCATCCCCCTAATGGTAGTAGTATCATCCCACTAATAGTAGTAGTATCATCCCCCTAAAGGTAGTAGTATCAGTCTCCTAATCGCAGTGGTGGAAAAAGTACCCAATTGTCATACTTGAGTAAAAGCATAGATACCTTAATAGAAAGTTACTCAAGTAAAAGTGAAAGTCAGACAGTGAAATACTACTTGAGTAAAAGTCTAAAAGTATTTAGTTTTAAATATACTTAAGTATCAAAAGTAAATGTAATTGCTAAAATATACTTAAGTATCAAAAGTAAAAGTAAAAGTATAAATCATTTAAAATTCCTTATATTAAGCAAAGCAGACAACACAATTTTCTTGTTTTTAAAATGTAGGTAAATCCAGGGGCACACTCCAACTCAGACACTATTTACAAAATATTCATTTGTGTTTAGTGAGCCAGCCAGGCCAGAGGCAGTAGGGATGACCACCTCTTGATAAGTGCGTGAATTTGACATTTTTCCTGTCCTGCTAAGCATTCTAAATGCAACGAGTACTTTTGGTTGTCAAGGAAAATGTATGGAGTAAAAAGTACAACATTTTCTTTAGGAATGTAGTGAAGTAAAAGTAAAAGTTGTCAAAAATATAAATAGTAACGTCAAGTACAGACACCCCCAAAAACTACTTAAGTAGTACATTAAAGGTAATTGGTTGCACCAGATATTATTTAGGGGCTTCATAGCAAAGGGGGTGAATACATATGCATGCACCACTTTTCCATTTATTAATTTTTTTGAAAGAAGTAATTTTTTTCATTTCACTTCACCAATTTGGACTATTTTGTGTATGTCCATTACATGAAATCCAAATAAAAATCAATTTAAATTACAGGTTGTAATGCAACAAAATAGGAAAAACGCCAAGGGGAATGAATACTTTTGCAAGGCACTGTATTGCGGCCCCTTTTCCACAGCGAAATAGTCTATAAACAGCCACATTTTTAGTGTGCCCTCATAATTTGCGTGGATGAAATTTGGACACCCAAGCTATAGGCTTCTGTAGGGCTGAACCTGCCGAGTTGATGTATGCGCTTTAAAATGTTTTAATTATAGACAATTATTGACAATTTGTGTAATCTTAAATATTAGCCACTATCGGGAGCCCCCGTCAGTAATACCCACATATGTTTATAACTGTCACTTTCATGTTTGTTTTCTTCAATTTGTAGCTTACATTTTGCATCATTCCATTCCGTTTACCTCTGTCACGTCCTTGTAAGTTGTTCATGTGGGTCTCTAGCATTAGTGAATCATATTAGGCTAACGTTGTGCAATAATTTGGGATGTATAGCCTATTTGGATCATTATGGAAATCAGACCACACATATCAGTTTAAACCTAGGGCTGCTTTGGGCCAGTAACCGAAAGGTCGCTGGTTCGAATCCCCGAGCTGGCAAGGTGAACAAATCTGCCGTTCTACTTTTGAGCAAGGCAGTTAACCCCGAACAACTGCTGCCTGGGTGCCGATGACGTTGATTAAAGCAGCCCCCTGCACCTCTCTGATTCAGAGGGGTTGGGTTAAATGCGGAAGACACATTTCGGTTGAATGCATCAGTTGTGCAACTGACTAGGCATCCCCTTCCCAAAACTTTTTTCCACCTTCCAATATTTCATGTATTGATTGAACTTGAATATGACAGCTTTCAGGATTAATTAAACCACTTCATCAATATATTTAGCACGTAAAGACTCTCCAAACCAGTTTTTTTTTATCTACCAGATTTAATACAGGGACTAAGACGCATAGAGGGCATTCTTTCATTGATCCCTTTTTTCTGAACCTGTTCTCTCAATTCTAATTAAAGGTACACTGTATTTAAAGGAATGGCTGCTAAGCATTCTAAATGCAACGAGTACTTTTGGTTGTCAAGGAAAATGTATGGAGTAAAAAGCACAACATTTTCTTTAGGAATGTAGTGAAGTAAAAGTAAAAGTTGTCAAAAATATAAATAGTAACGTCAAGTACAGATACCCCCAAAAACTACTTAAGTAGTACATTCAATTATTTTTACTTAAGGACTTTACACCACTGCCTAATCGTAGTAGTATCAAATCAAATCAAATCAAATTTTATTGGCCACATGCGCCGAATACAACAGGTGTAGACATTACAGTGAAATGCTTACTTACAGCCCTTAACCAACAATGCATTAATTTTTTTATAAAAAAATCGTAGTATCAAGTGGTGGAGGTAAATAATGATGTGGCAAAATAGGACAACATTTCTTAACAAACAAACGGTGAACAAAAGTGAATTTCCTCAAGAAATCAAAAGCAAACGGAAAATAATAAAAAATTGGACTAGGCCTCACTAGGCCTCAGGCTATGAATACTGTAGAAACAAAATATAGCCTAGATTAGCCACACACAGATACTCTCCCCATCAGAGTTTACAGGACATTGGCAAGGCAAGGTAGAAATGCCTTGTGCCACTCTCTGAGCAAAACCATCGCCTTAACGAGGAGGGGTGCACATAAACAATTCACTGGTTGAAACCTCCTTTACAAGCTGAAGAGAAACGTCTAGAAGCAGACTATCCTAACATCACAGAATATTCAGACTTTTCCTAATCAAACCCGTATACATTTTTTATATGAGAGATCTCATTTAACAAAATACTAAATTGACAAAATGACAGAACCAGCGAGAAAAAGGGGTGCTGAAATACATAGAAATGTACACGCACATAAAAGCTTCTAAGAGGAGTTTAGACGAACAAACTAACTAACGGTACTACCTGTGGGCTTCCATTGTTAGTGCATACGCAATCCACATGACTGTCCTCACGCTCTGTGCCTTCAACCTCCAGAGCTTCATGTGATGCGCACAAGCCCAGCTATCCCTATCACAGGGTCTCAGTAGAGCTGGAGGAAATGTTTAGTTATCTTAAGATGAATGCACTAATTGTAAGTCACTCTGGATAAGAGCGTCTGCTAAATGACCAAAATGTCAAATGTAATGTAAAATGTGCTGAGCAGAGTTATCATTGATGTTATCAATCTGAGTCTTCTAGACTACCTTACAACCATCTCACGTACTGTGCTATTTATTGCTTGGGTCTCCATTCTGACACCAGGGCAATTTAAGGCATTGACCATAACTGTTGGGAAGGTATCTGGTTCTCAGAAATCAACTAGAGTACAACTGTCCCAACTACCTGTCTAACCGTTAATAATCATCGCGTGCAATATGGTTTTGGAAACCCCAGAAACTCTACTTTCATATCACCCAAAAACTATTATACAAATACAAAATATATACTGTGTGTAGCATTGGAGTCATGAGAAGGGCAAACCATATCCCTTGCCAATGCATTTTGTTTTGTACGTCATCAAGAGATATTTGAAACATTCCTCCAACCCAATAACTCCAATAGAGCATCATAACCCATGCTACTGGTCAGCCTGTGACTACTATAGTTCAGTCTGTGACTACTATAGTTCAGTCTGTGACTACTATAGTTCAGTCTGTGACTACTATAGTTCAGTCTGTGACTACTATAGTTCAGTCTGTGACTACTATAGTTCAGTCTGTGACTACTATAGTTCAGTCTGTGACTACTATAGTTCAGTCTGTGACTACTATAGTTCAGTCTGTGACTACTATAGTTCAGCCTGTGACTACTATAGTTCAGTCTGTGACTACTATAGTTCAGTCTGTGACTACTATAGTTCAGTCTGTGACTACTATAGTTCAGCCTGTGACTACTATAGTTCAGTCTGTGACTACTATAGTTCAGCCTGTGACTACTATAGTTCAGTCTGTGACTACTATAGTTCAGTCTGTGACTACTATAGTTCAGTCTGTGACTACTATAGTTCAGCCTGTGACTACTATAGTTCAGTCTGTGACTACTATAGTTCAGCCTGTGACTACTATAGTTCAGTCTGTGACTACTATAGTTCAGTCTGTGACTACTATAGTTCAGTCTGTGACTACTATAGTTCAGTCTGTGACTACTATAGTTCAGTCTGTGACTACTATAGTTCAGTCTGTGACTACTATAGTTCAGTCTGTGACTATAGTTCAGTACGTGAATACTATAGTTCAGTCTGTGACTACTATAGTTCAGTCCGTGACTACCATAGCTCAGTCTGTGACTACTATAGGACACTAAGTGTGGTGTTTTATTCAGCCATTGTTGCAATGCCACATGGTGTCAGAAGTGGGATCCAGCCACCTGCGCACAACTGAAAACTAAACATGTTTATGTACATTAATTTTGTTTTGTTAAGCAATATTTTTCAGTATCAAAGTTGTATTAGGAACATTACAAACTCTTGGCCACAAACTGTGCTGAGTCTTAAGCCACAGCATTCCTTTACCGTGTCTTTGAATCACAGCTGTCTGATACAGCTGTTGTTGGTTTAAGACACACAGGGCCTGTATTGATGCTCCATCGTTAAACTTTTTCTCCATGTTCTGGTTCCAACATCTGCAGTGGTTGGTGGGGTTGAGAGGGGTGCATTCTGGGAGATGGATGTTGGGGTGGGTGATGGGGGTGGGAGTGGGAGTGGGGGTGATTGGGGGGGGGGGGGGGTGATAGGGGGGTCAGTGGTCATGTGACTCTGATGGCCGTTGTCACTAAAAGCTCTTGTTTGAGAGAAGAAAGGGAGTTTGTGAGGCGATCAATTTCTCCCCCCTGCAGCTGCAGCAGGTTTCCAGGGGCATTGCACAAACATCACATGGGCTAAACTGGGCACAGAAGATAATGCAGATCAGAGCTAACTAACACAGACCCAGTATCTCTGCTACAGAAGCCTCTCTCCATTGCTGCATGGAGCCCCTTTGGGCTTCCTCTTTTCACATAGCCTCGCATTCATTTAGTTTCAGACAACCCCGGCCTTTATCCACGTCTGGTGTTGCGGGATCGCCCTAAATGGATTCAATTGTGAGCGGTTTTGGAGTTTTCAGATAGTTTGTGATTTCTCTTACGTTAATTTGATAGTGAAATTAAATCACATGATTTCTGTTCATAGGCAAGTGGAAAATATATTTACTGCTGGTCATCTCATTTTAAAGAGGGATTGTTATTCAGTGGGGCTTGATTGCGTCAAGCCAGTAACAGACTGCCAAAAGACGCCATGCATACATATGGATCGCCAACTGAGAGACTTAGGATCTAAAAACTATTGAGACAAGGTGTGTTGCAATGTTAAAGGGATGAAAGAGAGGAAGGGCTCTATTCCACGCTTGGAAAGGCCAAAAATATTTTTGGTATCTCAGATTGTTCTGACAATTCTTACATAAAATCTTAATTGGGAGAAAGCATGTTTGACATGCTATTTACATTTGTATCATACATTTTAATTTTGAAAATCATGATGAAAGTGGCCATTTTAGGCCCTTTTTAGACCTATCTATGCTTCCTGTCAGACATTATGATCGGTGAACCGTACATGATACAGACAACATCTTGGTGTCATTATACTCCTTATAGTGTGCTCTAACATATGGAGTATGTCTACATTCTGAAATACAATTTTTCACATTCATTTATTCAACATTTAACATATTAATATCTCAAAAGTACCCTTTCAGTTTTTTTCTCGTTTTAAAGAGGGATTGTTTTTCAGTGGGGCTTGATTGCGTCAAGCCAGTAACAGACTGCCAAAAGACGCCACGCATGCAAATGGTTCGCCAACTGAGAGACTGAATTATGATCTAAAAACTATTGAGACAAGGTGTGTTGCAATGCCAACGTGATAGAAGAGAGGATGGGCGGAAAAAGCAAACCTGAAGAACAACAGGAATATTGTTACACGTCTTAATAAATATCTTATGTCGAAAATGGCGTCAATCATTTTGAGGTGACTGTAAGCCGATATGCAACCAGATGCCAACCAATAGTGTAAGATAGATCCACTTGAGTCAGCAGTCGCAACACAACACAGGGCATAGGCACAACGACGCACTAGTCAAGTAAACATGCAGAAAATTCCTTTCCTACACCGACCAAAATCCCACTATTTTACCATGCCGGCTTCTTTATACCAGCTGTTGGTGTATCTGAAAGGGGTAGTGGGGTAAAACAAAACAAGGGAAAATAAAATCCAGCTAAAGATGTAGTCATGACTCCAGCATTTTCACAGACCATGTAATGGTTCTCTGGTTTTTGCAGGTAAATCCATTAACACTTCCATTGTTTAACACCTCCCTAATTTGAAACGCAAACAGCCCCCATGGTTTAACAACACCCCGCAGCCCTCTTAATTTGCCAGTTACCCACTGATATGTATAAAGGGGTATTCCTGCACATAAGTGGTGAATAAGGGGCTGATTGAAAGGGGCTCATACAAACATAGCTGTATATTTTGTACAAGTATATACCACATCTTCTGTCTGAAATGGGTTATAGTCACTTCATACCCTAAGGATTACAGTGGACACAATCTAGCATTTACTAATCACACACAAATCAGACAAACCTCCCAGTCAGACAAAACTGAATGATCAAAAGAGTCACATAGGACCAGAATTAAAGGTCACACTTTCTTTGGATAGTCCCATATTGATGCTCTACTGATGGTCATACTATCAACAAACTATCTGTTGATAAGCAACTGCTTGCTAAGGTTACGGTTAGGGTAAGGTTTAGAATAAAGGTTAGGGTAAGGGTTAGGGTTAGTGGATAGTTTGTTGAAATATTGTTGACAGTTAGTGAACATATACGGAACATCTACAAACCATCTATTTGGGACTATCCAAATAAAGTGTAAGCGGATTAATTATATAATGAAATATATAATATATAAAGTATTTAAATATATCATTAACATGTTGGAGCAACAGCCCAGAGCATTCCCAACTTCCAGCCCTCATTACATAGATCTCTAGCCCAGCTGGCCAGTGCAGTAAAAAGAAGCTGCTGACTGATAGACTGGTCTGTGATGACTGATCAATGAGGAGACATACATTCTCAGCATAGCAAGCCCACTGGCCCAGCCCAATCCTCAAACAGAACACTTTCCCCTCTCATTGGAGCTCAACAGACCACAGGGAGAATAATACTTAAAGTCAAAGTAGAATGTGAATTCAGTTTTGCAGCTAATTTCCTGCAATTCTATACATTTTCCCATAGGGTGGAGAGAAATGTTAGCAGTTTCTAATATGATATCTGAGTGAGACTGACTAACAAAATCAATGGGGGCTCCCCGGCCGGTAATCCGACCATGATTACTATGTTCAGATAGCTGACCGCTAGACTAATTTACCAATCTATTTTTTTTTAGCTGACATGGGCTAATTGAGTGACTATCAGTCACTGACATAACAAGATAAAAACTGCTGATGCACAACCAAATTTCAAACTTGCACCTTGTGTATTCTACTATTCTAACTCGCAACAGTAAATTGAGGGGGGGAATTGATCCAAGGGCCTTCAAAAGGGGGGCCCCGCGGGCTGCCAGTTGCCAATCCCTGAATTGTGCCGATCACGACTTCTAGTTTTGCAGCTAAATCCATTTAAAAACAAATGTTGATTGAATGTGTACAACACAGGTGTCAAACTCATTCCACGGAGGGCCGAGCATCTGCGGGTTTTCGCTCCTCCCTTGTACTTGATTGATGAATTAAGGTCCCTAATTAGTAAGGAACTCCCCACACCAGATCCAGCATAAAAGTCATACCAACAGGTATGTTTATGTGACACGTATATGCTGTTCTCATGAAGTGCCCAATTAAAAATGTCCCTTGCAAAGATAGAATCAGTGTTCACAATGGCCAACAGGCCTCTGCAGCAGATGGGCCCCTCTGTCAGATAAATTTCACATCCCAATGGCCAATTGTGTTTCAGACATAAAAGTGATGAGTCGTATTTCACCGTCTGAGCTAATACGGCTCCCAAAGATGGAGGAGCATTTTTATGGATCTTTAAATGCACCACATCGTTTATCCCTCTCCACAACCTGACAAGCCAGCGGTGTCCTGCCAAAGATACAACTTTAACAACACCAGATCATTGCCAGGATGCTTCAGTAGACTAGTAGTAGCAACAGAAACAGCCTCCATCTAAAACATCCATTCACATATCTAGGCCTGTACCGGTATATCTACACTGCCTGTTCTGAATCCAGTGATGGAAAGAGTAAAGAATCCATGCATCACCTCACAAACTATGCTGCATATTGCATCTTTAATATGCACACTGATGTTTTTTAAATCTCTGTGCAGAGATATATTTTCATGCATTTCACATTTGGCAAAGCACCAGATTTAAAGGGCCAATCAGCAGTTGAAACAATAACAAAGCGAATTCCCCGCCACTGTTTCGGTAGAAAGCTGAGGGATGGAGCTGGAGAAATGTAATCACTCTCAAATTCATAGAGGGACCTATGGGTGCAAGGACTGACCATCCATGATATCAAAATTATAGTTTTAACCAAGTTTTGAGGCTATACATAACATTTGCTTTGTTTACAAACATTGGAGTAAAACAAGGTTCTATTTTGGGTTCTGATGGAGTGTGACAGTTGAATTAAACTCATGAGGCATTTATAAGTTATATTCTTCAAGAGTCAATGGGTACATATCATAAATGTATAAGTTCAAAAATGTATGTAGCAACTGCTGATTGCCCCTTTAAGGTCCTGTTGCAACATCTTCTACATTAATACAGTATATAGGCATTATAAAGGGTCTATGAAGGCTTCATTAAGCCTAGTTGTTGTTCGTTTAAAGTGGGACCGACCGTCCATGTTCCTCGGCTCTGTCTTCCACCCAGAGGACGTAGGACGTAACATGGGGAGCAGGCAGGCCAGAGGAGGGAGGGAGCAGGCAGACCAGAGGATGGAGGGGAGGAGTGAATGGCTGTACATGCTCATTAGTGTCATTACTCAGTGAGGACAGGGAAGGACTGCCCACTGATAGAGGGAGGGAGTGAGGGAGGGAGTGACTGGGGGAGGGAGGGATGGAGGGAGGAGGGGGATCTAGGTGAGGGAATAGGTGAAATGAGAGAGAGAGATAGAGAGAGAGAGAGAGAGAGAGAGAGAGAGAGAGAGGATCTAGGTGAGGGAATAGGTAAAATGAGAGAGAAAGAGAGAGAGAGAGAGAGAGAGAGAGAGAGAGAGAGAGAGAGAGAGAGAGAGAGAGAGAGAGAGAGAGAGAGAGAGAGAGAGAGAGAGAGAGAGAGAGAGAGAGAGAGAGAGAAGAGAGAGAGAGAGAGAGAGAGAGAGAAGGATCTAGGCGAGGGAATAGGTAAAATGAGAGAGAGAGAGATAGAGAGAGATAGAGAGAAAGAGAGGATCTAGGCGAGGGAATAGGTAAAATGAGAGAGAGAGAGAGAGAGAGAGAGAGAGAGAGAGAGAGAGAGAGAGAGAGAGAGGGGATCTAGGCGAGGGAATAGGTAAAATGAGAGAGAGATAGAGAGAGAGAGAGAGAGAGAGAGAGAGAGAGAGAGAGGATCTAGGCGAGGGAATAGGTAAAATGAGAGAGAGCGAGTGAGAGAGAGAGAGAGAGAGAGAGAGAGAGAGAGAGAGAGAGAGAGAGAGAGAGGATCTAGGCGAGGGAATAGGTAAAATGAGAGAGAGCGAGTGAGAGAGAGAGAGAGAGGGTCTATGTGAGGGAATATGTCAAATGAGAGAGGGATGAAATAGATGTGTTATGATTAACATTATTATTTTGATGTCCGCACCCGCGCAGAAATCCAATAGACATAATAAAAAAATCCTTCTGTTTAAGCTAGAGATTACATTTTTGCATGGGCTGCGTCTCAATCCACAGCGTCCGCCTATGTTGGCCTTCCGCATCGGCGGTGGAAGTTGGCAGAGCTACAGCGGTGTTTGTCAGACCAGGGGACGCAAAATCGTCTGTAGCATCCGAACGGTTTGGGCTAGAAACTATTTAGACCCAGTTCTAGAAATCTGAGACTCTCACGAACGCGACACCCAGATGTTTCACGGGATCGTCTCAAGTCACTGACGCCGGCGCCACAACTCCGAACAGGTCTTCTAACAAAAAAGTATGTCAAGTCCGAAGGGTTTGAGCTACACACCATTGAAAGCAGAGACTCTCACGAACACGGACGTGCTCTACGACACCCACAAGCTTCACGAGACTCGTCTAAAGGTATGGCAGTACAGGCCAGTAACAAAGAAATGAAAATGAATAGGCTTTTAAACGAACCACCAGGGTTCTGTTGTGTTGTGCCATGTATTAATGTGGTATTCAATGTGATTCTATGGGCAAATAGCAGTAAGGCCAAATTCAATGTTTCATCATTTTTTATATACCTACAGGGTTCCTAAAATTCCAAATGAAATAGCTAAATGATCCATGTTATGACCATCTTAAAACAATTCCGTAGGTCCCGCCCCCTCACCGTGTTCTTAATTACTATCATATAAGTGCACTGCAAGTACTAGAAGTTAACTTGAGTTAACTGATGAACTCTGATAGCCCTAACTGTAACCCCTCTATAATATATCCTGAAACAACAACATGATTATATTTTCACTGTGACTAACTATAGCTTGTTCCCATACTATTATCATGTTATTACCACTTTATTTCATGCTCTAATGTTAAGCACTACCCAATTCCTTTCACACTGTGGTGCGGTGTTCCTGTGTGGCTCAGTTGGTAGAGCATGGTGCATGCAGTGCCAAGGGTCGTGGGTTCGATTCCCGCTGGGTCCACCCCATAGACATTAAAACCAATAGATAGTGATAGCACTGATGTCATCCATGTATTCCTCTGGAAAACTCCCAACGGCACCAGAAGTATTTGAATTTGAAGCGCGCTATATTGCTGAATGACACCAAAAAATCACTAAGGATCATGGTGAAAGTGGCCATAACTAGGAAAGGACCATGGTCGATGTAGTCAACCTGGTTTTAATGTCTATAAGCCTGATGCTAGACTACTGTTAAACCTTTGTAGCAGAAGGTTCATTTGAAAGCTCAGCGTTACCTAGAACCTAGCCAGGTCAACACTGGAAAACATAGTGTGAGCCAAATCCTCCAACTCCATGGCAATCCTCCATCTCCATGGCCATCCTCTGTTCTCCACTCTGTCATCCTCTGTTCTCAACTCTGTCATCCTCTGTTCTCCACTCTGTCATCCTCTGTTCTCCACTCTGTCATCCTCTGTTCTCCACTCTGTCATCCTCTGTTCTCCACTCTGTCATCCTCTGTTCTCCACTCTGTCATCCTTCATCTTCATGGCCATCCTCTGTTCTCCACTCTGTCATCCTCTGTTCTCCACTCTGTCATCCTCTGTTCTCCACTCTGTCATCCTCCATCTCCATGGCAATCCTCCATCTCCATGGCCATCCTCTGTTCTCCACTCTGTCATCCTCTGTTCTCCACTCTGTCATCCTCTGTTCTCCACTCTGTCATCCTCTGTTCTCCACTCTGTCATCCTCTGTTCTCCACTCTGTCATCCTCTGTTCTCCACTCTGTCATCCTTCATCTTCATGGCCATCCTCTGTTCTCCACTCTGTCATCCTCTGTTCTCCACTCTGTCATCCTCTCTTCTCCACTCTCTCATCCTCCAGCTCCATGGCAATCCTCCATCTCCATGGCGATTCTCCATCTCCATGGCCATCCACTGTTCTCCACTCTGTCATCATCCATCTCCACTCTGTCATCCTCTGTCAGCCCCAAAACTCCCAACGGCACCAGAAGTATTTGAATTTGAAGCGCGCTATATTGCTGAATGACACCAAAAAATCACTAAGGATCATGGTGAAAGTGGCCATAACTAGGAAAGGACCATGGTCGATGTAGTCAACCTGGTTTTAATGTCTATAAGCCTGATGCTAGACTACTGTTAAACCTTTGTAGCAGAAGGTTCATTTGAAAGCTCAGCGTTACCTAGAACCTAGCCAGGTCAACACTGGAAAACATAGTGTGAGCCAAATCCTCCAACTCCATGGCAATCCTCCATCTCCATGGCCATCCTCTGTTCTCCACTCTGTCATCCTCTGTTCTCCACTCTGTCATCCTTCATCTTCATGGCCATCCTCTGTTCTCCACTCTGTCATCCTCTGTTCTCCACTCTGTCATCCCCTGTTCTCCACTCTGTCATCCTCCATCTCCATGGCAATCCTCCATCTCCATGGCCATCCTCTGTTCTCCACTCTGTCATCCTCTGTTCTCCACTCTGTCATCCTCTGTTCTCCACTCTGTCATCCTCTGTTCTCCACTCTGTCATCCTCTGTTCTCCACTCTGTCATCCTCTGTTCTCCACTCTGTCATCCTTCATCTTCATGGCCATCCTCTGTTCTCCACTCTGTCATCCTCTGTTCTCCACTCTGTCATCCTCTGTTCTCCACTCTGTCATCCTCCATCTCCATGGCAATCCTCCATCTCCATGGCAATTCTCCATCTCCATGGCCATCCTCTGTTCTCCACTCTGTCATCTTCTGTTCTCCACTCTGTCATCATTCATCTCCATCGCCATCCTCTGTTCTCCACTCTGTCATCCTCTGTTCTCCACTCTGTCATCCTCTCTTCTCCACTCTCTCATCCTCCAGCTCCATGGCAATCCTCCATCTCCATGGCGATTCTCCATCTCCATGGCCATCCACTGTTCTCCACTCTGTCATCATCCATCTCCACTCTGTCATCCTCTGTCAGCCCCATAGACATTGGTCAGCCCCTCCATCTCCACTTGACAGGCTCGTTGACTCACTGACTCCGCGCTGGATAGCACATCACAACCCCATAGGTCCACGTGCAGAGAGCGTGCATGAGAGCGCGAGCCTCCTCGTAGCCTGACGGCCCGTGATTGGTCTGTGTCAGCACGTGGTCCTGTGTGACGACAAATCTAGTAGTCAGAATGGATCACTATTTCATGAAATATCTCGATTTGTAGCGAACTTTAAAATTCACTGTGGGGATTTAACTCATAATAAACTAATTTTAGAGTCCCAAACGTTCTGGCGATCATAATGTACATAGGCTTTCTAGGCCAGACCAGGGCTTTTGGCACAGCTAGGTTGCTACGAAGTAGCCGACCAGCAGAGCTTGTGACTTCACACTCCAGACCAGACACTGGGGACCTGGTCCACCCACACAAAAATGTATGCACTTATGACTGTAATTTGCTTTGGATGAAAGTGTCAGCTAAAATGACATATTAGACTGCCCCCATTCATAGAGTGGGAACTGGAATATTCTTAGAGCGTTGGATGGGTCATATCTCATTAGATTATCCTCTCCCTGTTGCTGTGCCCACACACACGTTTACAGTAAAGCTGCCTCTGCATGGGATGCCTCTTACACACACACACACACACACACACACACACACACACACACACACACACACACACACACACACACACACACACACACACACACACACACACACACACACACACACACACACACACATACACACACACACACACACACACACACACACACACACACACACACACACACACACACACACACACACACACACACACACACACACACACACACACACACACACACACACACACACACACACACAGTGACGTGTGGCCAGTGGGAATAGATCTGTCTAATGCCTTGAACCAGATGACCGTGGACAGTGTGCCTTGGCGTAGCTAGCAACACACAACACACAACCTCATCCATAGCTAGTCCATCCAGTACTGCATGTGGGAGCAGGAGTCCCTGAGCTAGTCCATCCAGTACTGCATGTGGGAGCAGGAGTCCCTGAGCTAGTCCATCCAGTACTGAATGTGGGAGCAGGAGTCCCTGAGCTAGTCCATCCAGTACTGAATGTGGGAGCAGGAGTCCCTGAGCTAGTCCATCCAGTACTGAATGTGGGAGCAGGAGTCCCTGAGCTAGTCCATCCAGTACTGAATGTGGGAGCAGGAGTCCCTGAGCTAGTCTATCCAGTACTGAATGTGGGAGCAGGAGTCCCTGAGCTAGTCCATCCAGTACTGAATGTGGGAGCAGGAGTCCCTGAGCTAGTCTATCCAGTACTGAATGTGGGAGCAGGAGTCCCTGAGCTAGTCCATCCAGTACTGAATGTGGGAGCAGGAGTCCCTGAGCTAATCCATCCAGTACTGAATGTGGGAGCAGGAGTCCCTGAGCTAGTCTATCCAGTACTGAATGTGGGAGCAGGAGTCCCTGAGCTAGTCCATCCATTACTGAATGTGGGAGCAGGAGTCCCTGAGCTAGTCCATCCAATACTGCATGTGGGAGCATTACTGACACCATCACCCACAAAGTTGCAATTTAACATCTAAAAGTCGAAGCCGTTGGGGTGGGATCATTTAGCTATTTGATTTAGAATTTTAGGACACCTTACATATCCCCCAAATTTGGCCTTTACTACTATAGCCCATAGAAACACATTGAATAACACATTCATAAATAGCAAAAAAGTCAGTAAAAAAATAAATCATAAGGAATAAGGTTTTGAAGTGTGTGTCCTATATCTAGGAGATCTAAGAAAGCTCGGAGGTCTCCCAAGTGGTGCAGCGGTCTAAGGTACGGCATCGCAGTGCTTGAGGCATCACTCCAGACCCAGGTTCGATCCCAGGCTGTGTCGTGACCGGGAGTCCCATAGGGCTGCACACAATTGGCCCAGCGTCGTCCGGGTTAGGGGAGGTTTTGGCCGGGGGGGCTTTACTTGGCTCATCACGCTCTAGCGACTCCTTGTGGTGGGCCGGGCACCTGCAGGCTGACTTCGGTCGTCAGACACATTGGTGTGGCTGGCTTCTGGGTTAAGTGGTTGGGTGTTAAGAAGCACGGTTTGGCGGGTCATGTTTCGGAGGACGCGTGACTTGACATTCACCTCTCCCGAGCCCGTTGGGGAGTTGCAGTGATGAGACAAGATTGTAATTGGGGAGAGAAAGTGGGTAAAAAGAAAGCTCCAGAAATATATATATATTTTTACACATATTTAACCCCATATTTTTTGGGGCTCAAGACTACCTCATACTTCCATTTGTTTGTATGGGTTACCTTCAGCCCAGTGTGGTGACACTTGTGGAAGAAACAGAGAACACCATCATGTTCCTGAGTGTCCTCTTTCTTTTGTTCACCTTTTTACAAACATAATAGATCAATTCATATAAATACATGGCTTCATTATTAGGCTACTTAACATGATTTACATTTTTGTAGGTCGACTTGTTTTTTGGAGTACAGCTTTCGTCTTCTTTTTAATTCCGTTTAGATTTGTTTAAAAATAATGTCTCCTCTTTCCATAGTGGGGTGATATTAGTTTGTAGCCCAAACGGTTCGGACGCTACAGACAGAAGTTGGCACATCAGCGTTACCGACTTCAGACGAGTCCCGTAAAACCTGTGGGGGTCACAGAGCAAAGCGGAGACCACCATCGTGTTCATGACAGTCTCCCCTTTCCATAGAGTCACAATAGCTTGGCCACCTTCCAGCGCAGATGCGGAAGGCCGACATAGCTTCAACAGACAGATTTTGATGGGATTTATTTTATTATGTTACTTAGATTGAACCACATATGTGACAGGCTTTCTTCAAGACTTGTTTCTTGTAGATGGGTATTGTAAAGAAGAAATGTTCTGTACAGTCAATAGACTCTTAAGGGTAAACAGTAGGCTACAGCCTGACCATGATGTAATTCAAGTAATTTGTTTATCTGTATTCTTCCCATGTTTCTATGATAAAGATATCTTATTGACATGTTGAAACCAGGGATTTTGTTGCTGTGGAGGCAGAGAAGAAGTTGCCTCTGCTTAAGACTCAGTGCTTCCACTAACAAAGGAGGCTTAAATCTCCTAAATGTCTACCACTGCTACTCTGCCCCAGGGGCACATACAGACAAGGGACTAGTTCATTACAGCTATACTGGAAGCAGGGGCTCATGAGGGAACATTCTGGTGGATGACATAGCTGATTTCTTAGAGCTGGTGCAACTCCAAAACATGCCCCCAGAGTCTTAAGTAATACATTGCTATCCAAAAGCTTCAAAACAAGTGAGACGTATTTAATCTCTTTGTCTATAACATTTCTTTAAACACATTTTGAGTAATTTGAAAGTGACACACTCTTAACATTTACAGTACTGTCAAACATTAGCATGTGACTTAAAAAGTAGAGGATGGATGTTAATGAGAATATTTCATGTTCCCAGCCACTCTAACAGGAATAGAACGACAACACACTTGTTTAAATAGCTGATGACAACAACTGCATTATTATCTGTCCTAATTACTTGGGACATTGGACATTGACTTCAGTAGAAATGCCAACCAGTCAACATCACATAGCAAATCAAGACCGACCATTTTGTCCATCAACATTTTAAAAAATGCAACATCTCCCGGAACAATGTAAGACTCCCATTCAGATCAACAACCAATAAACTGCAGCAATTCATATAAGCTCAATGGACAGCGTTGTCCACCATAGAATGGGCATGCGATGGGTAGGCAGGCCACAACAATGACTGGTGTACAAAAGGTCCCTAGGATCACTGTAACTCTTGGTTGATGTGAGGACATGGACCAAACAAGTCTCATATTGAGACAATCGTCCCCTCCACTCTGCTGTGTTGTCCTATTTCTTGACCGGACCAAGGGGGAAAAAGCCCTACATTTGGCAATGATCTTGAGGGTTGAGGCCAGTTGATCTACATACTATGTTCATGCTCCTGGACATGCAGTGAATGTGTGACTGTTTTTAGAGAGGTTTTAAGAAAACAACATATGTGACAGGCTTTCTTCAAGACTTGTTTCTTGTAGATGGGTATTGTAAAGAAGAAATGTTCTGTACAGTCAATACAATGCTCTATTTGAAAAGACTCTGTGATGTTGTTAGGGTTAGACTGTGATGTTGTTAGGGTTAGACTGTGATGTTGTTAGGGTTAGACTGTGATGTTGTTAGGGTTAGACTGTGATGTTGTTAGGGTTAGACTGTGATGATGTTAGGGTTAGACTTTGTGATGTTGTTAGGGTTAGACTGTGATGATGTTAGGGTTAGACTGTGATGTTGTTAGGGTTAGACTGTGATGTTGTTAGGGTTAGACTGTGATGTCGTTAGGGATGGACTGTGATGTCATTAGGGTTAGACTGTGATGTTGTTAGGGTTAGACTGTGATGTTGTTATGGTTAGACTGTGATGTCGTTAGGGTTGGACTGTGATGTCATTAGGGTTAGACTGTGATGTTGTTAGGGTTAGACTGTGATGTTGTTAGGGTTAGACTGTGATGTCATTAGGGTTAGACTGTGATGTTGTTAGGGTTAGACTGTGATGTTGTTATGGTTAGACTGTGATGTCGTTAGGGTTGGACTGTGATGTCATTAGGGTTAGACTGTGATGTTGTTAGGGTTAGACTGTGATGATGTTAGGGTTAGACTGTGATGTCATTAGGGTTAGACTGTGATGTTGTTAGGGTTAGACTGTGATGTTGTTAGGGTTAGACTGTGATGTTGTTAGGGTTAGACTGTGATGTCGTTAGGGTTGGACTGTGATGTCATTATGGTTAGACTGTGATGTCGTTAGGGTTAGACTGTGATGTTGTTAGGGTTAGACTGTGATGTTGTTGGGGTTAGACTTTGTGATGTTGTTAGGGTTAGACTGTGATGATGTTAGGGTTAGACTGTGATGTTGTTAGGGTTAGACTGTGATGTTGTTAGGGTTAGACTGTGATGTCGTTAGGGATGGACTGTGATGTCATTAGGGTTAGACTGTGATGTTGTTAGGGTTAGACTGTGATGTTGTTATGGTTAGACTGTGATGTCGTTAGGGTTGGACTGTGATGTCATTAGGGTTAGACTGTGATGTTGTTAGGGTTAGACTGTGATGTTGTTAGGGTTAGACTGTGATGTCGTTAGGGTTGGACTGTGATGTCATTAGGGTTAGACTGTGATGTCGTTAGGGTTAGACTGTGATGATGTTAGGGTTAGACTGTGATGTTGTTAGGGTTAGACTGTGATGTTGTTAGGGTTAGACTGTGATGATGTTAGGGTTAGACTGTGATGTTGTTAGGGTTAGACTGTGATGTTGTTAGGGTTAGACTGTGATGTTGT
>NW_028158212.1:0-84655 GCF_964263955.1 Coregonus lavaretus | reverse complement strand
GAAGAGAGATCATGATACAGAAACACAAGAAGAAGAGAGATCATGATACAGGAAGACACAGAAGAAGAGAGATCCTGATAGAGAAAGACACAGGAAGAAGAGAGATCATGATACAGGAAGACACAGGAAGAAGAGAGATCATGATACAGAAAGACACAGGAAGAAGAGAGATCATGATAGAGAAAGACACAGGAAGAAGAGAGATCATGATACAGAAAGACACAGGAAGAAGAGAGATCATGATACAGAAAGACACAGGAAGAAGAGAGATCATGATACAGAAAGACACAGGAAGAAGAGAGATCATGATACAGAAAGACACAGGAAGAAGAGAGATCATGATACAGAAAGACACAGGAAGAAGAGAGATCATGATACAGAAAGACACAGGAAGAAGAGAGATCATGATACAGAAAGACACAGGAAGAAGAGAGATCATGATACAGAAAGACACAGGAAGAGAGATCATGATACAGAAAGACACAGGAAGAAGAGAGATCATGATACAGAAGACACAGGAAGAAGAGAGATCATGATACAGAAAGACACAGGAAGAAGAGAGATCATGATACAGAAAGACACAGGAAGAAGAGAGATCATGATACAGAAAGACACAGGAAGAAGAGAGATCATGATACAGAAAGACACAGGAAGAAGAGAGATCATGATACAGAAAGACACAGGAAGAAGAGAGATCATGATACAGAAAGACACAGGAAGAAGAGAGATCATGATACAGAAAGACACAGGAAGAAGAGAGATCATGATACAGGAAAGACACAGGAAGAAGAGAGATCATGATACAGAAAGACACAGGAAGAAGAGAGATCATGATACAGAAAGACACAGGAAGAAGAGAGATCATGATACAGAAAGACACAGGAAGAAGAGAGATCATGATACAGAAAGACACAGGAAGAAGAGAGATCATGATACAGAAAGACACAGGAAGAAGAGAGATCATGATACAGAAAGACACAGGAAGAAGAGAGATCATGATACAGAAAGACACAGGAAGAAGAGAGATCATGATACAGAAAGACACAGGAAGAAGAGAGATCATGATACAGAAAGACACAGGAAGAAGAGAGATCATGATACAGAAAGACACAGGAAGAAGAGATCATGATACAGAAGACACAGGAAGAAGAGAGATCATGTAAAGAAAGACACAGGAAGAAGAGAGATCATGATACAGAAAGACACAGGAAGAAGAGAGATCATGATACAGAAAGACACAGGAAGAAGAGAGATCATGATACAGAAAGACACAGGAAGAAGAGAGATCATGATACAGAAAGACACAGGAAGAAGAGAGATCATGATACAGAAAGACACAGGAAGAAGAGAGATCATGATACAGAAAGACACAGGAAGAAGAGAGATCATGATACAGAAAGACACAGGAAGAAGAGAGATCATGATACAGAAAGACACAGGAAGAAGAGAGATCATGATACAGAAAGACACAGGAAGAAGAGAGATCATGATACAGAAAGACACAGGAAGAAGAGAGATCATGATACAGAAAGACACAGGAAGAAGAGAGATCATGATACAGAAAGACACAGGAAGAAGAGAGATCATGATACAGAAAGACACAGGAAGAAGAGAGATCATGATACAGAAAGACACAGGAAGAAGAGAGATCATGATACAGAAAGACACAGGAAGAAGAGAGATCATGATACAGAAAGACACAGGAAGAAGAGAGATCATGATACAGAAAGACACAGGAAGAAGAGAGATCATGATACAGAAAGACACAGGAAGAAGAGAGATCATGATACAGAAAGACACAGGAAGAAGAGAGATCATGATACAGAAAGACACAGGAAGAAGAGAGATCATGATACAGAAAGACACAGGAAGAAGAGAGATCATGATACAGAAAGACACAGGAAGAAGAGAGATCATGATACAGAAAGACACAGGAAGAAGAGAGATCATGATACAGAAAGACACAGGAAGAAGAGAGATCATGATACAGAAAGACACAGGAAGAAGAGAGATCATGATACAGAAAGACACAGGAAGAAGAGAGATCATGATACAGAAAGACACAGGAAGAAGAGAGATCATGATACAGAAAGACACAGGAAGAAGAGAGATCATGATACAGAAAGACACAGGAAGAAGAGAGATCATGATACAGAAAGACACAGGAAGAAGAGAGATCATGATACAGAAAGACACAGGAAGAAGAGAGATCATGATACAGAAAGACACAGGAAGAAGAGAGATCATGATACAGAAAGACACAGGAAGAAGAGAGATCATGATACAGAAAGACACAGGAAGAAGAGAGATCATGATACAGAAAGACACAGGAAGAAGAGAGATCATGATAGAGAAAGACACAGGAAGAAGAGAGATCATGATACAGAAAGACACAGGAAGAAGAGAGATCATGATACAGAAAGACACAGGAAGAAGAGAGATCATGATACAGAAAGACACAGGAAGAAGAGAGATCATGATACAGAAAGACACAGGAAGAAGAGAGATCATGATACAGAAAGACACAGGAAGAAGAGAGATCATGATACAGAAAGACACAGGAAGAAGAGAGATCATGATACAGAAAGACACAGGAAGAAGAGAGATCATGATACAGAAAGACACAGGAAGAAGAGAGATCATGATACAGAAAGACACAGGAAGAAGAGAGATCATGATACAGAAAGACACAGGAAGAAGAGAGATCATGATACAGAAAGACACAGGAAGAAGAGAGATCATGATACAGAAAGACACAGGAAGAAGAGAGATCATGATACAGAAAGACACAGGAAGAAGAGAGATCATGATACAGAAAGACACAGGAAGAAGAGAGATCATGATACAGAAAGACACAGGAAGAAGAGAGATCATGATACAGAAAGACACAGGAAGAAGAGAGATATTGATACAGAAAGACACAGGAAGAAGAGAGATCATGATACAGAAAGACACAGGAAGAAGAGAGATCATGATACAGAAAGACACAGGAAGAAGAGAGATCATGATACAGAAAGACACAGGAAGAAGAGAGATCATGATACAGAAAGACACAGGAAGAAGAGAGATCATGATACAGAAAGACACAGGAAGAAGAGAGATCATGATACAGAAAGACACAGGAAGAAGAGAGATCATGATACAGAAAGACACAGGAAGAAGAGAGATCATGATACAGAAAGACACAGGAAGAAGAGAGATCATGATACAGAAAGACACAGGAAGAAGAGAGATCATGATACAGAAAGACACAGGAAGAAGAGAGATCATGATACAGAAAGACACAGGAAGAAGAGAGATCATGATACAGAAAGACACAATAAGAAGAGAGATCATGATACAGAAAGACACAGGAAGATACTCACGCAGAGAATATGATACAGAAAGACACAGGAAGAATTGAGATCATGATACAGAAAGACACAGGAAGAAGAGAGATCATGATACAGAAGACACAGGAAGAAGAGAGATCTGATACAGAAAGACACAGGAAGAAGAGAGATCATGATACAGGAAGACACAAGAAGAAGAGAGATCATGATACAGAAAGACACAGGAAGAGAAGAGAGATCATGATACAGGAAGACACAGGAAGAAGAGAGATCATGATACAGAAAGACACAGGAAGAAGAGAGATCATGATACAGAAAGACACAGGAAGAAGAGAGATCATGATACAGAAAGACACAGGAAGAAGAGAGATCATGATAGAGAAAGACACAGGAAGAAGATAGATCATGATACAGGAAGACACAGGAAGAAGAGAGATCATGATACAGAAAGACACAGGAAGAAGAGAGATCATGATACAGAAAGACACAGGAAGAAGAGAGATCATGATACAGAAAGACACAGGAAGAAGAGAGATCATGATACAGAAAGACACAGGAAGAAGAGAGATCATTGATACAGAAAGACACAGGAAGAAGAGAGATCATGATACAGAAAGACACAGGAAGAAGAGAGATCATGATACAGAAAGACACAGGAAGAAGAGAGATCATGATACAGAAAGACACAGGAAGAAGAGAGATCATGATACAGAAAGACACAGGAAGAAGAGAGATCATGATACAGAAAGACACAGGAAGAAGAGAGATCATGATACAGAAAGACACAGGAAGAAGAGAGATCATGATACAGAAAGACACAGGAAGAAGAGAGATCATGATAGAGAAAGACACAGGAAGAAGAGAAATCCTGATACAGAAAGACACAGGAAGAAGAGAGATCATGATACAGAAAGACACAGGAAGAAGAGAGATCATGATACAGAAAGACACAGGAAGAAGAGAGATCATGATACAGAAAGACACAGGAAGAAGAGAGATCATGATACAGAAAGACACAGGAAGAAGAGAGATCATGATACAGAAAGACACAGGAAGAAGAGAGATACTGATACAGAAAGACACAGGAAGAAGAGAGATCATGATACAGAAAGACACAGGAAGAAGAGAGATCATGATACAGAAAGACACAGGGAAGAAGAGAGATCATGATACAGAAAGACACAGGAAGAAGAGAGATCATGATACAGAAAGACACAGGAAGAAGAGAGATCATGAAACAGAAAGACACAGGAAGAAGAGAGATCATGATACAGAAAGACACAGAAGAAGAGAGATCAATGATACAGGAAGACACAGGAAGAAGAGAGATCCTGATAGAGAAAGACACAGGAAGAAGAGAGATCATGATACAGAAAGACACAGGAAGAAGAGAGATCATGATACAGAAAGACACAGGAAGAAGAGAGATCATGATACAGAAAGACACAGGAAGAAGAGAGATCATGATACAGAAAGACACATGAAGAAGAGAGATCATGATACAGAAAGACACAGGAAGAAGAGAGATCATGATACAGAAAGACACAGGAAGAAGAGAGATCATGATACAGAAAGACACAGGAAGAAGAGAGATCATGATACAGAAAGACACAGGAAGAAGAGAGATCATGATACAGAAAGACACAGGAAGAAGAGAGATCATGATACAGAAAGACACAGGAAGAAGAGAGATCCTGATAGAGAAAGACACAGGAAGAAGAGAGATCATGATACAGAAAGACACAGGAAGAAGAGAGATCATGATACAGAAAGACACAGGAAGAAGAGAGATCATGATACAGAAAGACACAGGAAGAAGAGAGATCATGATACAGGAAAGACACAGGAAGAAGAGAGATCATGATACAGGAAGACACAGGAAGAAGAGAGATCATGATACAGAAAGACACAGGAAGAAGTGAGATCATGATACAGAAAGACACAGGAAGAAGAGAGATCCTGATAGAGAAAGACACAGGAAGAAGAGAATCCTGATACAGAAAGACACAGGAAGAAGAGAGATCATGATACAGAAAGACACAGGAAGAAGAGAGATCATGATACAGAAAGACACAGGAAGAAGAGAGATCATGATACAGAAAGACACAGGAAGAAGAGAGATCATGATACAGGAAGACACATGAAGAAGAGAGATCATGATACAGAAAGACACAGGAAGAAGAGAGATACTGATACAGAAAGACACAGGAAGAAGAGAGATCATGATACAGAAAGACACAGGAAGAAGAGAGATCATGATACAGAAACACACAGGGAGAAGAGAGATCATGATACAGAAAGACACAGGAAGAAGAGAGATCATGATACAGAAAGACACAGGAAGAAGAGAGATCATGAAACAGAAAGACAAAGGAAGAAGAGAGATCATGATACAGAAACACACAAGAAGAAGAGAGATCATGATACAGGAAGACACAGGAAGAAGAGAGATCCTGATAGAGAAAGACACAGGAAGAAGAGAGATCATGATACAGTAAGACACAGGAAGAAGAGAGATCATGATACAGAAAGACACAGGAAGAAGAGAGATCATGATAGAGAAAGACGCAGGAAGAAGAGAGATCATTATACAGAAAGACACATGAAGAAGAGAGATCATGATACAGAAAGACACAGGAAGAAGAGAGATCATGATACAGAAAGACACAGGAAGAAGAGAGATCATGATACAGAAAGACACAGGAAGAAGTGAGATCATGATACAGAAAGACACAGGAAGAAGAGAGATCATGATACAGAAAGACACAGGAAGAAGAGAGATCATGATACAGAAAGACACAGGAGGAAGAGAGATCCTGATAGAGAAAGACACAGGAAGAAGAGAGATCATGATACAGAAAGACACAGGAAGAAGAGAGATCATGATACAGAAAGACACAGGAAGAAGTGAGATCATGATACAGAAAGACACAGGAAGAAGAGAGATCATGATACAGGAAGACACATGAAGAAGAGAGATCATGATACAGGAAGACACAGGAAGAAGAGAACGCATGATACTGGAAGACACAGGAAGAAGAGAGATCATGATACAGAAAGCACAGGAAGAAGAGAGATCATGATACAGGAAGACACAGGAAGAAGAGAGATCATGATACAGAAAGACACAGGAAGAAGAGAGATCATGATAGAGAAAGACGCAGGAAGAAGAGAGATCATTATACAGAAAGACACATGAAGAAGAGAGATCATGATACAGAAAGACACAGGAAGAAGAGAGATCATGATACAGAAAGACACAGGAAGAAGTGAGATCATGATACAGAAAGACACAGGAAGAAGAGAGATCATGATACAGAAAGACACAGGAAGAAGAGAGATCATGATACAGAAAGACACAGGAGGAAGAGAGATCCTGATAGAGAAAGACACAGGAAGAAGAGAGATCATGATACAGAAAGACACAGGAAGAAGAGAGATCATGATACAGAAAGACACAGGAAGAAGTGAGATCATGATACAGAAAGACACAGGAAGAAGAGAGATCATGATACAGGAAGACACATGAAGAAGAGAGATCATGATACAGGAAGACACAGGAAGAAGAGAACGCATGATACTGGAAGACACAGGAAGAAGAGAGATCATGATACAGAAAGACAGGAAGAAGAGAGATCATGATACAGGAAGACACAGGAAGAAGAGAGATCATGATACAGAAAGACACAGGAAGAAGAGAGATCATGATAGAGAAAGACGCAGGAAGAAGAGAGATCATTATACAGAAAGACACATGAAGAAGAGAGATCATGATACAGAAAGACACAGGAAGAAGAGAGATCATGATACAGAAAGACACAGGAAGAAGTGAGATCATGATACAGAAAGACACAGGAAGAAGAGAGATCATGATACAGAAAGACACAGGAAGAAGAGAGATCATGATACAGAAAGACACAGGAGGAAGAGAGATCCTGATAGAGAAAGACACAGGAAGAAGAGAGATCATGATACAGAAAGACACAGGAAGAAGAGAGATCATGATACAGAAAGACACAGGAAGAAGTGAGATCATGATACAGAAAGACACAGGAAGAAGAGAGATCATGATACAGGAAGACACATGAAGAAGAGAGATCATGATACAGGAAGACACAGGAAGAAGAGAACGCATGATACTGGAAGACACAGGAAGATGAGAGATCATGATACAGGAAGACACAGGAAGAAGAGAGATCCTGATAGAGAAAGACACAGGAAGAAGAGAGATCATGATACAGGAAAGACACAGGAAGAAGAGAGATCATGATACAGAAAGACACAGGAAGAAGAGAGATCATGATAGAGAAAGACGCAGGAAGAAGAGAGATCATTATACAGAAAGACACATGAAGAAGAGAGATCATGATACAGAAAGACACAGGAAGATGAGAGATCATGATACAAGAAGACACAGGAAGAAGAGAGATCATGATACAGAAAGACACAGGAGGAAGAGAGATCCTGATAGAGAAAGACACAGGAAGAAGAGAGATCATGATACAGAAAGACACAGGAAGAAGAGAGATCATGATACAGAAAGACACAGGAAGAAGTGAGATCATGATACAGAAAGACACAGGAAGAAGAGAGATCATGATACAGGAAGACACATGAAGAAGAGAGATCATGATACAGGAAGACACAGGAAGAAGAGAGATCATGATACAGAAAGACACAGGAAGAAGAGAGATCATGATACAGAAAGACACAGGAAGAAGAGAGATCATGATACAGGAAGACACATGAAGAAGAGAGATCATGATACAGGAAGACACAGGAAGAAGAGAGAGCATGATACTGGAAGACACAGGAAGAAGAGAGATCATGATACAGAAAGACAGGAAGAAGAGAGATCATGATACAGGAAGACACAGGAAGAAGAGAGATCATGATACAGAAAGACACAGGAAGATGAGAGATCATGATACAAGAAGACACAGGAAGAAGAGAGATCATGATACAGAAAGACACAGGAAGAAGAGAGATCATGATACAGAAAGACACAGGAAGAAGAGAGATCATGATACAGAAAGACACAGGAAGAAGAGAGATCATGATACAGAAAGACACAGGAAGAAGAGAGATCATGATACAGAAAGACACAGGAAGAAGAGAGATCATGATACAGAAAGACACAGGAAGAAGAGAGATCATGATACAGAAAGACACAGGAAGAAGAGAGATCATGATACAGAAGACACAGGAAAAAGAGAGATCATGATACAGAAAGACACAGGAAGAAGAGAGATCATGATACAGGAAGACACATGAAGAAGAGAGATCATGATACAGGAAGACACAGGAAGAAGAGAACGCATGATACTGGAAGACACAGGAAGAAGAGAGATCATGATACAGAAAGACAGGAAGAAGAGAGATCATGATACAGGAAGACACAGGAAGAAGAGAGATCATGATACAGAAAGACACAGGAAGAAGAGAGATCATGATAGAGAAAGACGCAGGAAGAAGAGAGATCATTATACAGAAAGACACATGAAGAAGAGAGATCATGATACAGAAAGACACAGGAAGAAGAGAGATCATGATACAGAAAGACACAGGAAGAAGAGAGATCATGATACAGAAAGACACAGGAAGAAGTGAGATCATGATACAGAAAGACACAGGAAGAAGAGAGATCATGATACAGAAAGACACAGGAAGAAGAGAGATCATGATACAGAAAGACACAGGAGGAAGAGAGATCCTGATAGAGAAAGACACAGGAAGAAGAGAGATCATGATACAGAAAGACACAGGAAGAAGAGAGATCATGATATAGAAAGACACAGGAAGAAGTGAGATCATGATACAGAAAGACACAGGAAGAAGAGAGATCATGATACAGGAAGACACATGAAGAAGAGAGATCATGATACAGGAAGACACAGGAAGAAGAGAACGCATGATACTGGAAGACACAGGAAGATGAGAGATCATGATACAGGAAGACACAGGAAGAAGAGAGATCCTGATAGAGAAAGACACAGGAAGAAGAGAGATCATGATACAGGAAGACACAGGAAGAAGAGAGATCATGATACAGAAAGACACAGGAAGAAGAGAGATCATGATAGAGAAAGACGCAGGAAGAAGAGAGATCATTATACAGAAAGACACATGAAGAAGAGAGATCATGATACAGAAAGACACAGGAAGATGAGAGATCATGATACAAGAAGACACAGGAAGAAGAGAGATCATGATACAGAAAGACACAGGAGGAAGAGAGATCCTGATAGAGAAAGACACAGGAAGAAGAGAGATCATGATACAGAAAGACACAGGAAGAAGAGAGATCATGATACAGAAAGACACAGGAAGAAGTGAGATCATGATACAGAAAGACACAGGAAGAAGAGAGATCATGATACAGGAAGACACATGAAGAAGAGAGATCATGATACAGGAAGACACAGGAAGAAGAGAGATCATGATACAGAAAGACACTGGAAGAAGAGAAATCATGATACAGAAAGACACAGGAAGAAGAGAGATCATGATACAGAAAGACACAGGAAGAAGAGAGATCATGATACAGGAAGACACATGAAGAAGAGAGATCATGATACAGGAAGACACAGGAAGAAGAGAACGCATGATACTGGAAGACACAGGAAGAAGAGAGATCATGATACAGAAAGACAGGAAGAAGAGAGATCATGATACAGGAAGACACAGGAAGAAGAGAGATCATGATACAGAAAGACACAGGAAGATGAGAGATCATGATACAAGAAGACACAGGAAGAAGAGAGATCATGATACAGAAAGACACAGGAAGAAGAGAGATCATGATACAGAAAGACACAGGAAGAAGAGAGATCATGATACAGAAAGACACAGGAAGAAGTGAGATCATGATACAGAAAGACACAGGAAGAAGAGAGATCCTGATAGAGAAAGACACAGGAAGAAGAGAAATCCTGATACAGAAAGACACAGGAAGAAGAGAGATCATGATACAGAAAGACACAGGAAGAAGAGAGATCATGATACAGAAAGACACAGGAAAAAGAGAGATCATGATACAGAAAGACACAGGAAGAAGAGAGATCATGATACAGGAAGACACAATAAGAAGAGAGATCATGATACAGAAAGACACAGGAAGAAGAGAGATACTGATACAGAAAGACACAGGAAGAAGAGAGATCATGATACAGAAAGACACAGGAAGAAGAGAGATCATGATACAGAAACACACAGGGAGAAGAGAGATCATGATACAGAAAGACACAGGAAGAAGAGAGATCATGATACAGAAAGACACAGGAAGAAGAGAGATCATGAAACAGAAAGACAAAGGAAGAAGAGAGATCATGATACAGAAACACACAAGAAGAAGAGAGATCATGATACAGGAAGACACAGGAAGAAGAGAGATCCTGATAGAGAAAGACACAGGAAGAAGAGATATCATGATACAGGAAGACACAGGAAGAAGAGAGATCATGATACAGAAAGACACAGGAAGAAGAGAGATCATGATAGAGAAAGACTCAGGAAGAAGAGAGATCATTATACAGAAAGACACATGAAGAAGAGAGATCATGATACAGAAAGACACAGGAAGAAGAGAGATCATGATACAGAAAGACACAGGAAGAAGAGAGATCATGATACAGAAAGACACAGGAAGAAGTGAGATCATGATACAGAAAGACACAGGAAGAAGAGAGATCATGATACAGAAAGACACAGGAAGAAGAGAGATCATGATACAGAAAGACACAGGAGGAAGAGAGATCCTGATAGAGAAAGACACAGGAAGAAGAGAGATCATGATACAGAAAGACACAGGAAGAAGAGAGATCATGATACAGAAAGACACAGGAAGAAGTGAGATCATGATACAGAAAGACACAGGAAGAAGAGAGATCATGATACAGGAAGACACATGAAGAAGAGAGATCATGATACAGGAAGACACAGGAAGAAGAGAACGCATGATACTGGAAGACACAGGAAGAAGAGAGATCATGATACAGAAAGACAGGAAGAAGAGAGATCATGATACAGGAAGACACAGGAAGAAGAGAGATCATGATACAGAAAGACACAGGAAGATGAGAGATCATGATACAAGAAGACACAGGAAGAAGAGAGATCATGATACAGAAAGACACAGGAAGAAGAGAGATCATGATACAGAAAGACACAGGAGGAAGAGAGATCCTGATAGAGAAAGACACAGGAAGAAGAGAGATCATGATACAGAAAGACACAGGAAGAAGAGAGATCATGATACAGAAAGACACAGGAAGAAGTGAGATCATGATACAGAAAGACACAGGAAGAAGAGAGATCATGATACAGGAAGACACATGAAGAAGAGAGATCATGATACAGGAAGACACAGGAAGAAGAGAACGCATGATACTGGAAGACACAGGAAGAAGAGAGATCATGATACAGAAAGACAGGAAGAAGAGAGATCATGATACAGGAAGACACAGGAAGAAGAGAGATCATGATACAGAAAGACACAGGAAGATGAGAGATCATGATACAAGAAGACACAGGAAGAAGAGAGATCATGATACAGAAAGACACAGGAAGAAGAGAGATCATGATACAGAAAGACACAGGAAGAAGAGAGATCATGATACAGAAAGACACAGGAAGAAGTGAGATCATGATACAGAAAGACACAGGAAGAAGAGAGATCCTGATAGAGAAAGACACAGGAAGAAGAGAAATCCTGATACAGAAAGACACAGGAAGAAGAGAGATCATGATACAGAAAGACACAGGAAGAAGAGAGATCATGATACAGAAAGACACAGGAAAAAGAGAGATCATGATACAGAAAGACACAGGAAGAAGAGAGATCATGATACAGGAAGACACAATAAGAAGAGAGATCATGATACAGAAAGACACAGGAAGAAGAGAGATACTGATACAGAAAGACACAGGAAGAAGAGAGATCATGATACAGAAAGACACAGGAAGAAGAGAGATCATGATACAGAAACACACAGGGAGAAGAGAGATCATGATACAGAAAGACACAGGAAGAAGAGAGATCATGATACAGAAAGACACAGGAAGAAGAGAGATCATGAAACAGAAAGACAAAGGAAGAAGAGAGATCATGATACAGAAACACACAAGAAGAAGAGAGATCATGATACAGGAAGACACAGGAAGAAGAGAGATCCTGATAGAGAAAGACACAGGAAGAAGAGAGATCATGATACAGGAAGACACAGGAAGAAGAGAGATCATGATACAGAAAGACACAGGAAGAAGAGAGATCATGATAGAGAAAGACGCAGGAAGAAGAGAGATCATTATACAGAAAGACACATGAAGAAGAGAGATCATGATACAGAAAGACACAGGAAGAAGAGAGATCATGATACAGAAAGACACAGGAAGAAGAGAGATCATGATACAGAAAGACACAGGAAGAAGTGAGATCATGATACAGAAAGACACAGGAAGAAGAGAGATCATGATACAGAAAGACACAGGAAGAAGAGAGATCATGATACAGAAAGACACAGGAAGAAGAGAGATCATGATACAGAAAGACACAGGAAGAAGTGAGATCATGATACAGAAAGACACAGGAAGAAGAGAGATCATGATACAGGAAGACACATGAAGAAGAGAGATCATGATACAGGAAGACACAGGAAGAAGAGAACGCATGATACTGGAAGACACAGGAAGAAGAGAGATCATGATACAGAAAGACAGGAAGAAGAGAGATCATGATACAGGAAGACACAGGAAGAAGAGAGATCATGATACAGAAAGACACATGAAGAAGAGAGATCATGATAGAGAAAGACGCAGGAAGAAGAGAGATCATTATACAGAAAGACACATGAAGAAGAGAGATCATGATACAGAAAGACACAGGAAGAAGAGAGATCATGATATAGAAAGACACAGGAAGAAGAGAGATCATGATACAGAAAGACACAGGAAGAAGTGAGATCATGATACAGAAAGACACAGGAAGAAGAGAGATCATGATACAGAAAGACACAGGAAGAAGAGAGATCCTGATAGAGAAAGACACAGGAAGAAGAGAGATCATGATACAGAAAGACACAGGAAGAAGAGAGATCATGATACAGAAAGACACAGGAAGAAGTGAGATCATGATACAGAAAGACACAGGAAGAAGAGAGATCATGATACAGGAATAAAATATAATAATAAAATAATTGGTTATTTAGCAGACGCTCTTATCCAGAGCGACTTACATGATACAGAAAGACACAGGAAGAAGAGAGATCATGATACAGGAAGACACAGGAAGAAGAGAACGCATGATACTGGAAGACACAGGAAGATGAGAGATCATGATACAGGAAGACACAGGAAGAAGAGAGATCCTGATAGAGAAAGACACAGGAAGAAGAGAGATCATGATACAGGAAGACACAGGAAGAAGAGAGATCATGATACAGAAAGACACAGGAAGAAGAGAGATCATGATAGAGAAAGACGCAGGAAGAAGAGAGATCATTATACAGAAAGACACATGAAGAAGAGAGATCATGATACAGAAAGACACAGGAAGATGAGAGATCATGATACAAGAAGACACAGGAAGAAGAGAGATCATGATACAGAAAGACACAGGAGGAAGAGAGATCCTGATAGAGAAAGACACAGGAAGAAGAGAGATCATGATACAGAAAGACACAGGAAGAAGAGAGATCATGATACAGAAAGACACAGGAAGAAGTGAGATCATGATACAGAAAGACACAGGAAGAAGAGAGATCATGATACAGGAAGACACATGAAGAAGAGAGATCATGATACAGGAAGACACAGGAAGAAGAGAGATCATGATACAGAAAGACACTGGAAGAAGAGAAATCATGATACAGAAAGACACAGGAAGAAGAGAGATCATGATACAGAAAGACACAGGAAGAAGAGAGATCATGATACAGGAAGACACATGAAGAAGAGAGATCATGATACAGGAAGACACAGGAAGAAGAGAACGCATGATACTGGAAGACACAGGAAGAAGAGAGATCATGATACAGAAAGACAGGAAGAAGAGAGATCATGATACAGGAAGACACAGGAAGAAGAGAGATCATGATACAGAAAGACACAGGAAGATGAGAGATCATGATACAAGAAGACACAGGAAGAAGAGAGATCATGATACAGAAAGACACAGGAAGAAGAGAGATCATGATACAGAAAGACACAGGAAGAAGAGAGATCATGATACAGAAAGACACAGGAAGAAGTGAGATCATGATACAGAAAGACACAGGAAGAAGAGAGATCCTGATAGAGAAAGACACAGGAAGAAGAGAAATCCTGATACAGAAAGACACAGGAAGAAGAGAGATCATGATACAGAAAGACACAGGAAGAAGAGAGATCATGATACAGAAAGACACAGGAAAAAGAGAGATCATGATACAGAAAGACACAGGAAGAAGAGAGATCATGATACAGGAAGACACAATAAGAAGAGAGATCATGATACAGAAAGACACAGGAAGAAGAGAGATACTGATACAGAAAGACACAGGAAGAAGAGAGATCATGATACAGAAAGACACAGGAAGAAGAGAGATCATGATACAGAAACACACAGGGAGAAGAGAGATCATGATACAGAAAGACACAGGAAGAAGAGAGATCATGATACAGAAAGACACAGGAAGAAGAGAGATCATGAAACAGAAAGACAAAGGAAGAAGAGAGATCATGATACAGAAACACACAAGAAGAAGAGAGATCATGATACAGGAAGACACAGGAAGAAGAGAGATCCTGATAGAGAAAGACACAGGAAGAAGAGAGATCATGATACAGGAAGACACAGGAAGAAGAGAGATCATGATACAGAAAGACACAGGAAGAAGAGAGATCATGATAGAGAAAGACGCAGGAAGAAGAGAGATCATTATACAGAAAGACACATGAAGAAGAGAGATCATGATACAGAAAGACACAGGAAGAAGAGAGATCATGATACAGAAAGACACAGGAAGAAGAGAGATCATGATACAGAAAGACACAGGAAGAAGTGAGATCATGATACAGAAAGACACAGGAAGAAGAGAGATCATGATACAGGAAGACACATGAAGAAGAGAGATCATGATACAGGAAGACACAGGAAGAAGAGAACGCATGATACTGGAAGACACAGGAAGAAGAGAGATCATGATACAGAAAGACAGGAAGAAGAGAGATCATGATACAGGAAGACACAGGAAGAAGAGAGATCATGATACAGAAAGACACAGGAAGAAGAGAGATCATGATAGAGAAAGACGCAGGAAGAAGAGAGATCATTATACAGAAAGACACATGAAGAAGAGAGATCATGATACAGAAAGACACAGGAAGAAGAGAGATCATGATACAGAAAGACACAGGAAGAAGAGAGATCATGATACAGAAAGACACAGGAAGAAGTGAGATCATGATACAGAAAGACACAGGAAGAAGAGAGATCATGATACAGAAAGACACAGGAAGAAGAGAGATCATGATACAGAAAGACACAGGAGGAAGAGAGATCCTGATAGAGAAAGACACAGGAAGAAGAGAGATCATGATACAGGAAGACACAGGAAGAAGAGAGATCATGATACAGAAAGACACAGGAAGAAGAGAGATCCTGATAGAGAAAGACACAGGAAGAAGAGAAATCCTGATACAGAAAGACACAGGAAGAAGAGAGATCATGATACAGAAAGACACAGGAAGAAGAGAGATCATGATACAGAAAGACACAGGAAGAAGAGAGATCATGATACAGAAAGACACAGGAAGAAGAGAGATCATGATACAGGAAGACACAATAAGAAGAGAGATCATGATACAGAAAGACACAGGAAGAAGAGAGATACTGATACAGAAAGACACAGGAAGAAGATAGATCATGATACAGAAAGACACAGGAAGAAGAGAGATCATGATACAGAAACACACAGGGAGAAGAGAGATCATGATACAGAAAGACACAGGAAGAAGAGAGATCATGATACAAAAAGACACAGGAAGAAGAGAGATCATGAAACAGAAAGACAAAGGAAGAAGAGAGATCATGATACAGAAACACACAAGAAGAAGAGAGATCATGATACAGGAAGACACAGGAAGAAGAGAGATCATGATAGAGAAAGACGCAGGAAGAAGAGAGATCATTATACAGAAAGACACATGAAGAAGAGAGATCATGATACAGAAAGACACAGGAAGAAGAGAGATCATGATACAGAAAGACACAGGAGGAAGAGAGATCCTGATAGAGAAAGACACAGGAAGAAGAGAGATCATGATACAGGAAGACAAAGGAAGAAGAGAGATCATGATACAGAAAGACACAGGAAGAAGAGAGATCATGATACAGAAAGACACAGGAAGAAGAGAAATCATGATACAGAAAGACACAGGAAGAAGAGAGATCATGATAGAGAAAGACACAGGAAGAAGATAGATCATGATACAGGAAGACACAGGAATAAGAGAGATCATGATACAGAAAGACAAAGGAAGAAGAGAGATCATGATACAGGAAGACACAGGAAGAAGAGAGATCATGATACAGAAAGACACAGGAAGAAGATAGATCATGATACAGGAAGACACAGGAAGAAGAGAGATCATGATACAGAAAGACACAGGAAGAAGAGAGATCATGATACAGGAAGACACATGAAGAAGAGAGATCATGATACAGGAAGACACAGGAAGAAGAGAACGCATGATACTGGAAGACACAGGAAGAAGAGAGATCATGATACAGAAAGACAGGAAGAAGAGAGATCATGATACAGGAAGACACAGGAAGAAGAGAGATCATGATACAGAAAGACACAGGAAGATGAGAGATCATGATACAAGAAGACACAGGAAGAAGAGAGATCATGATACAGAAAGACACAGGAAGAAGAGAGATCATGATACAGAAAGACACAGGAAGAAGAGAGATCATGATACAGAAAGACACAGGAAGAAGTGAGATCATGATACAGAAAGACACAGGAAGAAGAGAGATCCTGATAGAGAAAGACACAGGAAGAAGAGAAATCCTGATACAGAAAGACACAGGAAGAAGAGAGATCATGATACAGAAAGACACAGGAAGAAGAGAGATCATGATACAGAAAGACACAGGAAAAAGAGAGATCATGATACAGAAAGACACAGGAAGAAGAGAGATCATGATACAGGAAGACACAATAAGAAGAGAGATCATGATACAGAAAGACACAGGAAGAAGAGAGATACTGATACAGAAAGACACAGGAAGAAGAGAGATCATGATACAGAAAGACACAGGAAGAAGAGAGATCATGATACAGAAACACACAGGGAGAAGAGAGATCATGATACAGAAAGACACAGGAAGAAGAGAGATCATGATACAGAAAGACACAGGAAGAAGAGAGATCATGAAACAGAAAGACAAAGGAAGAAGAGAGATCATGATACAGAAACACACAAGAAGAAGAGAGATCATGATACAGGAAGACACAGGAAGAAGAGAGATCCTGATAGAGAAAGACACAGGAAGAAGAGAGATCATGATACAGGAAGACACAGGAAGAAGAGAGATCATGATACAGAAAGACACAGGAAGAAGAGAGATCATGATAGAGAAAGACGCAGGAAGAAGAGAGATCATTATACAGAAAGACACATGAAGAAGAGAGATCATGATACAGAAAGACACAGGAAGAAGAGAGATCATGATACAGAAAGACACAGGAAGAAGAGAGATCATGATACAGAAAGACACAGGAAGAAGTGAGATCATGATACAGAAAGACACAGGAAGAAGAGAGATCATGATACAGAAAGACACAGGAAGAAGAGAGATCATGATACAGAAAGACACAGGAGGAAGAGAGATCCTGATAGAGAAAGACACAGGAAGAAGAGAGATCATGATACAGAAAGACACAGGAAGAAGAGAGATCATGATACAGAAAGACACAGGAAGAAGTGAGATCATGATACAGAAAGACACAGGAAGAAGAGAGATCATGATACAGGAAGACACATGAAGAAGAGAGATCATGATACAGGAAGACACAGGAAGAAGAGAACGCATGATACTGGAAGACACAGGAAGAAGAGAGATCATGATACAGAAAGACAGGAAGAAGAGAGATCATGATACAGGAAGACACAGGAAGAAGAGAGATCATGATACAGAAAGACACAGGAAGAAGAGAGATCATGATAGAGAAAGACGCAGGAAGAAGAGAGATCATTATACAGAAAGACACATGAAGAAGAGAGATCATGATACAGAAAGACACAGGAAGAAGAGAGATCATGATACAGAAAGACACAGGAAGAAGAGAGATCATGATACAGAAAGACACAGGAAGAAGTGAGATCATGATACAGAAAGACACAGGAAGAAGAGAGATCATGATACAGAAAGACACAGGAAGAAGAGAGATCATGATACAGAAAGACACAGGAGGAAGAGAGATCCTGATAGAGAAAGACACAGGAAGAAGAGAGATCATGATACAGGAAGACACAGGAAGAAGAGAGATCATGATACAGAAAGACACAGGAAGAAGAGAGATCCTGATAGAGAAAGACACAGGAAGAAGAGAAATCCTGATACAGAAAGACACAGGAAGAAGAGAGATCATGATACAGAAAGACACAGGAAGAAGAGAGATCATGATACAGAAAGACACAGGAAGAAGAGAGATCATGATACAGAAAGACACAGGAAGAAGAGAGATCATGATACAGGAAGACACAATAAGAAGAGAGATCATGATACAGAAAGACACAGGAAGAAGAGAGATACTGATACAGAAAGACACAGGAAGAAGATAGATCATGATACAGAAAGACACAGGAAGAAGAGAGATCATGATACAGGAAGACACAATAAGAAGAGAGATCATGATACAGAAAGACACAGGAAGAAGAGAGATACTGATACAGAAAGACACAGGAAGAAGATAGATCATGATACAGAAAGACACAGGAAGAAGAGAGATCATGATACAGAAACACACAGGGAGAAGAGAGATCATGATACAGAAAGACACAGGAAGAAGAGAGATCATGATACAAAAAGACACAGGAAGAAGAGAGATCATGAAACAGAAAGACAAAGGAAGAAGAGAGATCATGATACAGAAACACACAAGAAGAAGAGAGATCATGATACAGGAAGACACAGGAAGAAGAGAGATCATGATAGAGAAAGACGCAGGAAGAAGAGAGATCATTATACAGAAAGACACATGAAGAAGAGAGATCATGATACAGAAAGACACAGGAAGAAGAGAGATCATGATACAGAAAGACACAGGAGGAAGAGAGATCCTGATAGAGAAAGACACAGGAAGAAGAGAGATCATGATACAGGAAGACAAAGGAAGAAGAGAGATCATGATACAGAAAGACACAGGAAGAAGAGAGATCATGATACAGAAAGACACAGGAAGAAGAGAGATCATGATACAGAAAGACACAGGAAGAAGAGAGATCATGATAGAGAAAGACACAGGAAGAAGATAGATCATGATACAGGAAGACACAGGAATAAGAGAGATCATGATACAGAAAGACAAAGGAAGAAGAGAGATCATGATACAGGAAGACACAGGAAGAAGAGAGATCATGATACAGAAAGACACAGGAAGAAGATAGATCATGATACAGGAAGACACAGGAAGAAGAGAGATCATGATACAGAAAGACACAGGAAGAAGAGAGATCATGATACAGGAAGACACATGAAGAAGAGAGATCATGATACAGGAAGACACAGGAAGAAGAGAACGCATGATACTGGAAGACACAGGAAGAAGAGAGATCATGATACAGAAAGACAGGAAGAAGAGAGATCATGATACAGGAAGACACAGGAAGAAGAGAGATCATGATACAGAAAGACACAGGAAGATGAGAGATCATGATACAAGAAGACACAGGAAGAAGAGAGATCATGATACAGAAAGACACAGGAAGAAGAGAGATCATGATACAGAAAGACACAGGAAGAAGAGAGATCATGATACAGAAAGACACAGGAAGAAGTGAGATCATGATACAGAAAGACACAGGAAGAAGAGAGATCCTGATAGAGAAAGACACAGGAAGAAGAGAAATCCTGATACAGAAAGACACAGGAAGAAGAGAGATCATGATACAGAAAGACACAGGAAGAAGAGAGATCATGATACAGAAAGACACAGGAAAAAGAGAGATCATGATACAGAAAGACACAGGAAGAAGAGAGATCATGATACAGGAAGACACAATAAGAAGAGAGATCATGATACAGAAAGACACAGGAAGAAGAGAGATACTGATACAGAAAGACACAGGAAGAAGAGAGATCATGATACAGAAAGACACAGGAAGAAGAGAGATCATGATACAGAAACACACAGGGAGAAGAGAGATCATGATACAGAAAGACACAGGAAGAAGAGAGATCATGATACAGAAAGACACAGGAAGAAGAGAGATCATGAAACAGAAAGACAAAGGAAGAAGAGAGATCATGATACAGAAACACACAAGAAGAAGAGAGATCATGATACAGGAAGACACAGGAAGAAGAGAGATCCTGATAGAGAAAGACACAGGAAGAAGAGAGATCATGATACAGGAAGACACAGGAAGAAGAGAGATCATGATACAGAAAGACACAGGAAGAAGAGAGATCATGATAGAGAAAGACGCAGGAAGAAGAGAGATCATTATACAGAAAGACACATGAAGAAGAGAGATCATGATACAGAAAGACACAGGAAGAAGAGAGATCATGATACAGAAAGACACAGGAAGAAGAGAGATCATGATACAGAAAGACACAGGAAGAAGTGAGATCATGATACAGAAAGACACAGGAAGAAGAGAGATCATGATACAGAAAGACACAGGAAGAAGAGAGATCATGATACAGAAAGACACAGGAGGAAGAGAGATCCTGATAGAGAAAGACACAGGAAGAAGAGAGATCATGATACAGAAAGACACAGGAAGAAGAGAGATCATGATACAGAAAGACACAGGAAGAAGTGAGATCATGATACAGAAAGACACAGGAAGAAGAGAGATCATGATACAGGAAGACACATGAAGAAGAGAGATCATGATACAGGAAGACACAGGAAGAAGAGAACGCATGATACTGGAAGACACAGGAAGAAGAGAGATCATGATACAGAAAGACAGGAAGAAGAGAGATCATGATACAGGAAGACACAGGAAGAAGAGAGATCATGATACAGAAAGACACAGGAAGAAGAGAGATCATGATAGAGAAAGACGCAGGAAGAAGAGAGATCATTATACAGAACGACACATGAAGAAGAGAGATCATGATACAGAAAGACACAGGAAGAAGAGAGATCATGATACAGAAAGACACAGGAAGAAGAGAGATCATGATACAGAAAGACACAGGAAGAAGTGAGATCATGATACAGAAAGACACAGGAAGAAGAGAGATCATGATACAGAAAGACACAGGAAGAAGAGAGATCATGATACAGAAAGACACAGGAGGAAGAGAGATCCTGATAGAGAAAGACACAGGAAGAAGAGAGATCATGATACAGGAAGACACAGGAAGAAGAGAGATCATGATACAGAAAGACACAGGAAGAAGAGAGATCCTGATAGAGAAAGACACAGGAAGAAGAGAAATCCTGATACAGAAAGACACAGGAAGAAGAGAGATCATGATACAGAAAGACACAGGAAGAAGAGAGATCATGATACAGAAAGACACAGGAAGAAGAGAGATCATGATACAGAAAGACACAGGAAGAAGAGAGATCATGATACAGGAAGACACAATAAGAAGAGAGATCATGATACAGAAAGACACAGGAAGAAGAGAGATACTGATACAGAAAGACACAGGAAGAAGATAGATCATGATACAGAAAGACACAGGAAGAAGAGAGATCATGATACAGAAACACACAGGGAGAAGAGAGATCATGATACAGAAAGACACAGGAAGAAGAGAGATCATGATACAAAAAGACACAGGAAGAAGAGAGATCATGAAACAGAAAGACAAAGGAAGAAGAGAGATCATGATACAGAAACACACAAGAAGAAGAGAGATCATGATACAGGAAGACACAGGAAGAAGAGAGATCATGATAGAGAAAGACGCAGGAAGAAGAGAGATCATTATACAGAAAGACACATGAAGAAGAGAGATCATGATACAGAAAGACACAGGAAGAAGAGAGATCATGATACAGAAAGACACAGGAGGAAGAGAGATCCTGATAGAGAAAGACACAGGAAGAAGAGAGATCATGATACAGGAAGACAAAGGAAGAAGAGAGATCATGATACAGAAAGACACAGGAAGAAGAGAGATCATGATACAGAAAGACACAGGAAGAAGAGAGATCATGATACAGAAAGACACAGGAAGAAGAGAGATCATGATAGAGAAAGACACAGGAAGAAGATAGATCATGATACAGGAAGACACAGGAATAAGAGAGATCATGATACAGAAAGACAAAGGAAGAAGAGAGATCATGATACAGGAAGACACAGGAAGAAGAGAGATCATGATACAGAAAGACACAGGAAGAAGATAGATCATGATACAGGAAGACACAGGAAGAAGAGAGATCATGATACAGAAAGACACAGGAAGAAGAGAGATCATGATACAGAAAGACACAGGAAGAAGAGAGATCATGATACAGAAAGACACAGGAAGAAGTGAGATCATGATACAGAAAGACACAGGAAGAAGAGAGATCATGATACAGAAAGACACAGGAAGAAGAGAGATCATGATACAGAAAGACACAGGAGGAAGAGAGATCCTGATAGAGAAAGACACAGGAAGAAGAGAGATCATGATACAGGAAGACAAAGGAAGAAGAGAGATCATGATACAGAAAGACACAGGAAGAAGAGAGATCATGATACAGAAAGACACAGGAAGAAGAGAGATCATGATACAGAAAGACACAGGAAGAAGAGAGATCATGATAGAGAAAGACACAGGAAGAAGATAGATCATGATACAGGAAGACACATGAATAAGAGAGATCATGATACAGAAAGACAAAGGAAGAAGAGAGATCATGATACAGGAAGACACAGGAAGAAGAGAGATCATGATACTGAAAGACACAGGAAGAAGATATATCATGATACAGGAAGACACAGGAAGAAGAGAGATCATGATACAGAAAGACACAGGAAGAAGAGAGATCATGATACAGAAAGACACTGGAAGAAGAGAGATCATGATACAGAAAGACACAGGAAGAAGAGAGATCATGATACAGAAAGACACAGGAAGAAGAGAGATCATTATACAGGAAGACACATGAAGAAGAGAGATCATGATACAGGAAGACACAGGAAGAAGAGAAATCATGATACAGAAAGACACAGGAAGAAGAGAGATCATGATACAGAAAGACACAGGAAGAAGAGAGATCATGATACAGAAAGACACAGGAAGAAGAGAGATCATGATACAGAAAAACACAGGAAGAAGAGAGATCATGATACAGAAAGACACAGGAGGAAGAGAGATCCTGATAGAGAAAGACACAGGAAGAAGAGAGATCATGTTACAGAAAGACACAGGAAGAAGAGAGATCATGATACAGAAAGACACAGGAAGAATAGAGATCATGATACAGAAAGACACAGGAAGAAGAGAGATCATGATACAGGAAAACACAATAAGAAGAGAGATCATGATACAGAAAGACACAGGAAGAAGAGAGATCATGATACAGAAAGACACAGGATGAAGAGAAATCATGATACAGAAAGACACAGGAAGAAGAGAGATACTGATACAGAAATACACAGGAAGAAGAGAGATCATGATACAGAAAGACACAGGAAGAAGAGAGATCATGATAGAGAAAGACACAGGAAGAAGATAGATCATGATACAGGAAGACACAGGAAGAAGAGAGATCATGATACAGAAAGACACAGGAAGAAGAGAGATCATGATACAGAAAGACACAGGAAGAAGAGAGATCATGATACAGAAAGACACAGGAAGAAGAGAGATCATGATACAGAAAGACACAGGAAGAAGAGAGATATTGATACAGAAAGACACAGGAAGAAGATAGATCATGATACAGAAAGACACAGGAAGAAGAGAGATCATGATACAGGAAGACACAGGAAGAAGAGAGATCATGATACAGAAAGACACAGGAAGAAGAGAGATCATGATACAGAAAGACACAGGAAGAAGAGAGATCATGATACAGAAAGACACAGGAAGAAGAGAGATCATGATAGAGAAAGACACAGGAAGAAGATAGATCATGATACAGGAAGACACAGGAATAAGAGAGATCATGATACAGAAAGACAAAGGAAGAAGAGAGATCATGATACAGGAAGACAGAGGAAGAAGAGAGATCATGATACAGAAAGACACAGGAAGAAGACAGATCATGATACAGGAAGACACAGGAAGAAGAGAGATCATGATACAGAAAGACACAGGAAGAAGAGAGATCATGATACAGAAAGACACTGGAAGAAGAGAGATCATGATACAGAAAGACACAGGAAGAAGAGAGATCATGATACAGAAAGACACAGGAAGAAGAGAGATCATTATACAGGAAGACACATGAAGAAGAGAGATCATGATACAGGAAGACACAGGAAGAAGAGAAATCATGATACAGAAAGACACAGGAAGAAGAGAGATCATGATACAGAAAGACACAGGAAGAAGAGAGATCATGATACAGAAAGACACAGGAAGAAGAGAGATCATGATACAGAAAAACACAGGAAGAAGAGAGATCATGATACAGAAAGACAGGAAGAAGAGAGATCATGATACAGGAAGACACAGGAAGAAGAGAGATCATGATACAGAAAGACACAGGAAGAAGAGAGATCATGATAGAGAAAGACGCAGGAAGAAGAGAGATCATTATACAGAAAGACACATGAAGAAGAGAGATCATGATACAGAAAGACACAGGAAGAAGAGAGATCATGATACAGAAAGACACAGGAAGAAGAGAGATCATGATACAGAAAGACACAGGAAGAAGTGAGATCATGATACAGAAAGACACAGGAAGAAGAGAGATCATGATACAGAAAGACACAGGAAGAAGAGAGATCATGATACAGAAAGACACAGGAGGAAGAGAGATCCTGATAGAGAAAGACACAGGAAGAAGAGAGATCATGATACAGGAAGACACAGGAAGAAGAGAGATCATGATACAGAAAGACACAGGAAGAAGAGAGATCCTGATAGAGAAAGACACAGGAAGAAGAGAAATCCTGATACAGAAAGACACAGGAAGAAGAGAGATCATGATACAGAAAGACACAGGAAGAAGAGAGATCATGATACAGAAAGACACAGGAAGAAGAGAGATCATGATACAGAAAGACACAGGAAGAAGAGAGATCATGATACAGGAAGACACAATAAGAAGAGAGATCATGATACAGAAAGACACAGGAAGAAGAGAGATACTGATACAGAAAGACACAGGAAGAAGATAGATCATGATACAGAAAGACACAGGAAGAAGAGAGATCATGATACAGGAAGACACAATAAGAAGAGAGATCATGATACAGAAAGACACAGGAAGAAGAGAGATACTGATACAGAAAGACACAGGAAGAAGATAGATCATGATACAGAAAGACACAGGAAGAAGAGAGATCATGATACAGAAACACACAGGGAGAAGAGAGATCATGATACAGAAAGACACAGGAAGAAGAGAGATCATGATACAAAAAGACACAGGAAGAAGAGAGATCATGAAACAGAAAGACAAAGGAAGAAGAGAGATCATGATACAGAAACACACAAGAAGAAGAGAGATCATGATACAGGAAGACACAGGAAGAAGAGAGATCATGATAGAGAAAGACGCAGGAAGAAGAGAGATCATTATACAGAAAGACACATGAAGAAGAGAGATCATGATACAGAAAGACACAGGAAGAAGAGAGATCATGATACAGAAAGACACAGGAGGAAGAGAGATCCTGATAGAGAAAGACACAGGAAGAAGAGAGATCATGATACAGGAAGACAAAGGAAGAAGAGAGATCATGATACAGAAAGACACAGGAAGAAGAGAGATCATGATACAGAAAGACACAGGAAGAAGAGAGATCATGATACAGAAAGACACAGGAAGAAGAGAGATCATGATAGAGAAAGACACAGGAAGAAGATAGATCATGATACAGGAAGACACAGGAATAAGAGAGATCATGATACAGAAAGACAAAGGAAGAAGAGAGATCATGATACAGGAAGACACAGGAAGAAGAGAGATCATGATACAGAAAGACACAGGAAGAAGATAGATCATGATACAGGAAGACACAGGAAGAAGAGAGATCATGATACAGAAAGACACAGGAAGAAGAGAGATCATGATACAGGAAGACACATGAAGAAGAGAGATCATGATACAGGAAGACACAGGAAGAAGAGAACGCATGATACTGGAAGACACAGGAAGAAGAGAGATCATGATACAGAAAGACAGGAAGAAGAGAGATCATGATACAGGAAGACACAGGAAGAAGAGAGATCATGATACAGAAAGACACAGGAAGATGAGAGATCATGATACAAGAAGACACAGGAAGAAGAGAGATCATGATACAGAAAGACACAGGAAGAAGAGAGATCATGATACAGAAAGACACAGGAAGAAGAGAGATCATGATACAGAAAGACACAGGAAGAAGTGAGATCATGATACAGAAAGACACAGGAAGAAGAGAGATCCTGATAGAGAAAGACACAGGAAGAAGAGAAATCCTGATACAGAAAGACACAGGAAGAAGAGAGATCATGATACAGAAAGACACAGGAAGAAGAGAGATCATGATACAGAAAGACACAGGAAAAAGAGAGATCATGATACAGAAAGACACAGGAAGAAGAGAGATCATGATACAGGAAGACACAATAAGAAGAGAGATCATGATACAGAAAGACACAGGAAGAAGAGAGATACTGATACAGAAAGACACAGGAAGAAGAGAGATCATGATACAGAAAGACACAGGAAGAAGAGAGATCATGATAGAGAAAGACACAGGAAGAAGATAGATCATGATACAGGAAGACACAGGAAGAAGAGAGATCATGATACAGAAAGACACAGGAAGAAGAGAGATCATGATACAGAAAGACACAGGAAGAAGAGAGATCATGATACAGAAAGACACAGGAAGAAGAGAGATCATGATACAGAAAGACACAGGAAGAAGAGAGATATTGATACAGAAAGACACAGGAAGAAGATAGATCATGATACAGAAAGACACAGGAAGAAGAGAGATCATGATACAGGAAGACACAGGAAGAAGAGAGATCATGATACAGAAAGACACAGGAAGAAGAGAGATCATGATACAGAAAGACACAGGAAGAAGAGAGATCATGATACAGAAAGACACAGGAAGAAGAGAGATCATGATAGAGAAAGACACAGGAAGAAGATAGATCATGATACAGGAAGACACAGGAATAAGAGAGATCATGATACAGAAAGACAAAGGAAGAAGAGAGATCATGATACAGGAAGACAGAGGAAGAAGAGAGATCATGATACAGAAAGACACAGGAAGAAGACAGATCATGATACAGGAAGACACAGGAAGAAGAGAGATCATGATACAGAAAGACACAGGAAGAAGAGAGATCATGATACAGAAAGACACTGGAAGAAGAGAGATCATGATACAGAAAGACACAGGAAGAAGAGAGATCATGATACAGAAAGACACAGGAAGAAGAGAGATCATTATACAGGAAGACACATGAAGAAGAGAGATCATGATACAGGAAGACACAGGAAGAAGAGAAATCATGATACAGAAAGACACAGGAAGAAGAGAGATCATGATACAGAAAGACACAGGAAGAAGAGAGATCATGATACAGAAAGACACAGGAAGAAGAGAGATCATGATACAGAAAAACACAGGAAGAAGAGAGATCATGATACAGAAAGACAGGAAGAAGAGAGATCATGATACAGGAAGACACAGGAAGAAGAGAGATCATGATACAGAAAGACACAGGAAGAAGAGAGATCATGATAGAGAAAGACGCAGGAAGAAGAGAGATCATTATACAGAAAGACACATGAAGAAGAGAGATCATGATACAGAAAGACACAGGAAGAAGAGAGATCATGATACAGAAAGACACAGGAAGAAGAGAGATCATGATACAGAAAGACACAGGAAGAAGTGAGATCATGATACAGAAAGACACAGGAAGAAGAGAGATCATGATACAGAAAGACACAGGAAGAAGAGAGATCATGATACAGAAAGACACAGGAGGAAGAGAGATCCTGATAGAGAAAGACACAGGAAGAAGAGAGATCATGATACAGGAAGACACAGGAAGAAGAGAGATCATGATACAGAAAGACACAGGAAGAAGAGAGATCCTGATAGAGAAAGACACAGGAAGAAGAGAAATCCTGATACAGAAAGACACAGGAAGAAGAGAGATCATGATACAGAAAGACACAGGAAGAAGAGAGATCATGATACAGAAAGACACAGGAAGAAGAGAGATCATGATACAGAAAGACACAGGAAGAAGAGAGATCATGATACAGGAAGACACAATAAGAAGAGAGATCATGATACAGAAAGACACAGGAAGAAGAGAGATACTGATACAGAAAGACACAGGAAGAAGATAGATCATGATACAGAAAGACACAGGAAGAAGAGAGATCATGATACAGGAAGACACAATAAGAAGAGAGATCATGATACAGAAAGACACAGGAAGAAGAGAGATACTGATACAGAAAGACACAGGAAGAAGATAGATCATGATACAGAAAGACACAGGAAGAAGAGAGATCATGATACAGAAACACACAGGGAGAAGAGAGATCATGATACAGAAAGACACAGGAAGAAGAGAGATCATGATACAAAAAGACACAGGAAGAAGAGAGATCATGAAACAGAAAGACAAAGGAAGAAGAGAGATCATGATACAGAAACACACAAGAAGAAGAGAGATCATGATACAGGAAGACACAGGAAGAAGAGAGATCATGATAGAGAAAGACGCAGGAAGAAGAGAGATCATTATACAGAAAGACACATGAAGAAGAGAGATCATGATACAGAAAGACACAGGAAGAAGAGAGATCATGATACAGAAAGACACAGGAGGAAGAGAGATCCTGATAGAGAAAGACACAGGAAGAAGAGAGATCATGATACAGGAAGACAAAGGAAGAAGAGAGATCATGATACAGAAAGACACAGGAAGAAGAGAGATCATGATACAGAAAGACACAGGAAGAAGAGAGATCATGATACAGAAAGACACAGGAAGAAGAGAGATCATGATAGAGAAAGACACAGGAAGAAGATAGATCATGATACAGGAAGACACAGGAATAAGAGAGATCATGATACAGAAAGACAAAGGAAGAAGAGAGATCATGATACAGGAAGACACAGGAAGAAGAGAGATCATGATACAGAAAGACACAGGAAGAAGATAGATCATGATACAGGAAGACACAGGAAGAAGAGAGATCATGATACAGAAAGACACAGGAAGAAGAGAGATCATGATACAGGAAGACACATGAAGAAGAGAGATCATGATACAGGAAGACACAGGAAGAAGAGAACGCATGATACTGGAAGACACAGGAAGAAGAGAGATCATGATACAGAAAGACAGGAAGAAGAGAGATCATGATACAGGAAGACACAGGAAGAAGAGAGATCATGATACAGAAAGACACAGGAAGATGAGAGATCATGATACAAGAAGACACAGGAAGAAGAGAGATCATGATACAGAAAGACACAGGAAGAAGAGAGATCATGATACAGAAAGACACAGGAAGAAGAGAGATCATGATACAGAAAGACACAGGAAGAAGTGAGATCATGATACAGAAAGACACAGGAAGAAGAGAGATCCTGATAGAGAAAGACACAGGAAGAAGAGAAATCCTGATACAGAAAGACACAGGAAGAAGAGAGATCATGATACAGAAAGACACAGGAAGAAGAGAGATCATGATACAGAAAGACACAGGAAAAAGAGAGATCATGATACAGAAAGACACAGGAAGAAGAGAGATCATGATACAGGAAGACACAATAAGAAGAGAGATCATGATACAGAAAGACACAGGAAGAAGAGAGATACTGATACAGAAAGACACAGGAAGAAGAGAGATCATGATACAGAAAGACACAGGAAGAAGAGAGATCATGATACAGAAACACACAGGGAGAAGAGAGATCATGATACAGAAAGACACAGGAAGAAGAGAGATCATGATACAGAAAGACACAGGAAGAAGAGAGATCATGAAACAGAAAGACAAAGGAAGAAGAGAGATCATGATACAGAAACACACAAGAAGAAGAGAGATCATGATACAGGAAGACACAGGAAGAAGAGAGATCCTGATAGAGAAAGACACAGGAAGAAGAGAGATCATGATACAGGAAGACACAGGAAGAAGAGAGATCATGATACAGAAAGACACAGGAAGAAGAGAGATCATGATAGAGAAAGACGCAGGAAGAAGAGAGATCATTATACAGAAAGACACATGAAGAAGAGAGATCATGATACAGAAAGACACAGGAAGAAGAGAGATCATGATACAGAAAGACACAGGAAGAAGAGAGATCATGATACAGAAAGACACAGGAAGAAGTGAGATCATGATACAGAAAGACACAGGAAGAAGAGAGATCATGATACAGAAAGACACAGGAAGAAGAGAGATCATGATACAGAAAGACACAGGAGGAAGAGAGATCCTGATAGAGAAAGACACAGGAAGAAGAGAGATCATGATACAGAAAGACACAGGAAGAAGAGAGATCATGATACAGAAAGACACAGGAAGAAGTGAGATCATGATACAGAAAGACACAGGAAGAAGAGAGATCATGATACAGGAAGACACATGAAGAAGAGAGATCATGATACAGGAAGACACAGGAAGAAGAGAACGCATGATACTGGAAGACACAGGAAGAAGAGAGATCATGATACAGAAAGACAGGAAGAAGAGAGATCATGATACAGGAAGACACAGGAAGAAGAGAGATCATGATACAGAAAGACACAGGAAGAAGAGAGATCATGATAGAGAAAGACGCAGGAAGAAGAGAGATCATTATACAGAAAGACACATGAAGAAGAGAGATCATGATACAGAAAGACACAGGAAGAAGAGAGATCATGATACAGAAAGACACAGGAAGAAGAGAGATCATGATACAGAAAGACACAGGAAGAAGTGAGATCATGATACAGAAAGACACAGGAAGAAGAGAGATCATGATACAGAAAGACACAGGAAGAAGAGAGATCATGATACAGAAAGACACAGGAGGAAGAGAGATCCTGATAGAGAAAGACACAGGAAGAAGAGAGATCATGATACAGGAAGACACAGGAAGAAGAGAGATCATGATACAGAAAGACACAGGAAGAAGAGAGATCCTGATAGAGAAAGACACAGGAAGAAGAGAAATCCTGATACAGAAAGACACAGGAAGAAGAGAGATCATGATACAGAAAGACACAGGAAGAAGAGAGATCATGATACAGAAAGACACAGGAAGAAGAGAGATCATGATACAGAAAGACACAGGAAGAAGAGAGATCATGATACAGGAAGACACAATAAGAAGAGAGATCATGATACAGAAAGACACAGGAAGAAGAGAGATACTGATACAGAAAGACACAGGAAGAAGATAGATCATGATACAGAAAGACACAGGAAGAAGAGAGATCATGATACAGAAACACACAGGGAGAAGAGAGATCATGATACAGAAAGACACAGGAAGAAGAGAGATCATGATACAAAAAGACACAGGAAGAAGAGAGATCATGAAACAGAAAGACAAAGGAAGAAGAGAGATCATGATACAGAAACACACAAGAAGAAGAGAGATCATGATACAGGAAGACACAGGAAGAAGAGAGATCATGATACAGGAAGACACATGAAGAAGAGAGATCATGATACAGGAAGACACAGGAAGAAGAGAACGCATGATACTGGAAGACACAGGAAGAAGAGAGATCATGATACAGAAAGACAGGAAGAAGAGAGATCATGATACAGGAAGACACAGGAAGAAGAGAGATCATGATACAGAAAGACACAGGAAGATGAGAGATCATGATACAAGAAGACACAGGAAGAAGAGAGATCATGATACAGAAAGACACAGGAAGAAGAGAGATCATGATACAGAAAGACACAGGAAGAAGAGAGATCATGATACAGAAAGACACAGGAAGAAGTGAGATCATGATACAGAAAGACACAGGAAGAAGAGAGATCCTGATAGAGAAAGACACAGGAAGAAGAGAAATCCTGATACAGAAAGACACAGGAAGAAGAGAGATCATGATACAGAAAGACACAGGAAGAAGAGAGATCATGATACAGAAAGACACAGGAAAAAGAGAGATCATGATACAGAAAGACACAGGAAGAAGAGAGATCATGATACAGGAAGACACAATAAGAAGAGAGATCATGATACAGAAAGACACAGGAAGAAGAGAGATACTGATACAGAAAGACACAGGAAGAAGAGAGATCATGATACAGAAAGACACAGGAAGAAGAGAGATCATGATACAGAAACACACAGGGAGAAGAGAGATCATGATACAGAAAGACACAGGAAGAAGAGAGATCATGATACAGAAAGACACAGGAAGAAGAGAGATCATGAAACAGAAAGACAAAGGAAGAAGAGAGATCATGATACAGAAACACACAAGAAGAAGAGAGATCATGATACAGGAAGACACAGGAAGAAGAGAGATCCTGATAGAGAAAGACACAGGAAGAAGAGAGATCATGATACAGGAAGACACAGGAAGAAGAGAGATCATGATACAGAAAGACACAGGAAGAAGAGAGATCATGATAGAGAAAGACGCAGGAAGAAGAGAGATCATTATACAGAAAGACACATGAAGAAGAGAGATCATGATACAGAAAGACACAGGAAGAAGAGAGATCATGATACAGAAAGACACAGGAAGAAGAGAGATCATGATACAGAAAGACACAGGAAGAAGTGAGATCATGATACAGAAAGACACAGGAAGAAGAGAGATCATGATACAGAAAGACACAGGAAGAAGAGAGATCATGATACAGAAAGACACAGGAGGAAGAGAGATCCTGATAGAGAAAGACACAGGAAGAAGAGAGATCATGATACAGAAAGACACAGGAAGAAGAGAGATCATGATACAGAAAGACACAGGAAGAAGTGAGATCATGATACAGAAAGACACAGGAAGAAGAGAGATCATGATACAGGAAGACACATGAAGAAGAGAGATCATGATACAGGAAGACACAGGAAGAAGAGAACGCATGATACTGGAAGACACAGGAAGAAGAGAGATCATGATACAGAAAGACAGGAAGAAGAGAGATCATGATACAGGAAGACACAGGAAGAAGAGAGATCATGATACAGAAAGACACAGGAAGAAGAGAGATCATGATAGAGAAAGACGCAGGAAGAAGAGAGATCATTATACAGAAAGACACATGAAGAAGAGAGATCATGATACAGAAAGACACAGGAAGAAGAGAGATCATGATACAGAAAGACACAGGAAGAAGAGAGATCATGATACAGAAAGACACAGGAAGAAGTGAGATCATGATACAGAAAGACACAGGAAGAAGAGAGATCATGATACAGAAAGACACAGGAAGAAGAGAGATCATGATACAGAAAGACACAGGAGGAAGAGAGATCCTGATAGAGAAAGACACAGGAAGAAGAGAGATCATGATACAGGAAGACACAGGAAGAAGAGAGATCATGATACAGAAAGACACAGGAAGAAGAGAGATCCTGATAGAGAAAGACACAGGAAGAAGAGAAATCCTGATACAGAAAGACACAGGAAGAAGAGAGATCATGATACAGAAAGACACAGGAAGAAGAGAGATCATGATACAGAAAGACACAGGAAGAAGAGAGATCATGATACAGAAAGACACAGGAAGAAGAGAGATCATGATACAGGAAGACACAATAAGAAGAGAGATCATGATACAGAAAGACACAGGAAGAAGAGAGATACTGATACAGAAAGACACAGGAAGAAGATAGATCATGATACAGAAAGACACAGGAAGAAGAGAGATCATGATACAGAAACACACAGGGAGAAGAGAGATCATGATACAGAAAGACACAGGAAGAAGAGAGATCATGATACAAAAAGACACAGGAAGAAGAGAGATCATGAAACAGAAAGACAAAGGAAGAAGAGAGATCATGATACAGAAACACACAAGAAGAAGAGAGATCATGATACAGGAAGACACAGGAAGAAGAGAGATCATGATAGAGAAAGACGCAGGAAGAAGAGAGATCATTATACAGAAAGACACATGAAGAAGAGAGATCATGATACAGAAAGACACAGGAAGAAGAGAGATCATGATACAGAAAGACACAGGAGGAAGAGAGATCCTGATAGAGAAAGACACAGGAAGAAGAGAGATCATGATACAGGAAGACAAAGGAAGAAGAGAGATCATGATACAGAAAGACACAGGAAGAAGAGAGATCATGATACAGAAAGACACAGGAAGAAGAGAGATCATGATACAGAAAGACACAGGAAGAAGAGAGATCATGATAGAGAAAGACACAGGAAGAAGATAGATCATGATACAGGAAGACACAGGAATAAGAGAGATCATGATACAGAAAGACAAAGGAAGAAGAGAGATCATGATACAGGAAGACACAGGAAGAAGAGAGATCATGATACAGAAAGACACAGGAAGAAGATAGATCATGATACAGGAAGACACAGGAAGAAGAGAGATCATGATACAGAAAGACACAGGAAGAAGAGAGATCATGATACAGAAAGACACAGGAAGAAGAGAGATCATGATACAGAAAGACACAGGAAGAAGTGAGATCATGATACAGAAAGACACAGGAAGAAGAGAGATCATGATACAGAAAGACACAGGAAGAAGAGAGATCATGATACAGAAAGACACAGGAGGAAGAGAGATCCTGATAGAGAAAGACACAGGAAGAAGAGAGATCATGATACAGGAAGACAAAGGAAGAAGAGAGATCATGATACAGAAAGACACAGGAAGAAGAGAGATCATGATACAGAAAGACACAGGAAGAAGAGAGATCATGATACAGAAAGACACAGGAAGAAGAGAGATCATGATAGAGAAAGACACAGGAAGAAGATAGATCATGATACAGGAAGACACATGAATAAGAGAGATCATGATACAGAAAGACAAAGGAAGAAGAGAGATCATGATACAGGAAGACACAGGAAGAAGAGAGATCATGATACTGAAAGACACAGGAAGAAGATAGATCATGATACAGGAAGACACAGGAAGAAGAGAGATCATGATACAGAAAGACACAGGAAGAAGAGAGATCATGATACAGAAAGACACTGGAAGAAGAGAGATCATGATACAGAAAGACACAGGAAGAAGAGAGATCATGATACAGAAAGACACAGGAAGAAGAGAGATCATTATACAGGAAGACACATGAAGAAGAGAGATCATGATACAGGAAGACACAGGAAGAAGAGAAATCATGATACAGAAAGACACAGGAAGAAGAGAGATCATGATACAGAAAGACACAGGAAGAAGAGAGATCATGATACAGAAAGACACAGGAAGAAGAGAGATCATGATACAGAAAAACACAGGAAGAAGAGAGATCATGATACAGAAAGACACAGGAGGAAGAGAGATCCTGATAGAGAAAGACACAGGAAGAAGAGAGATCATGTTACAGAAAGACACAGGAAGAAGAGAGATCATGATACAGAAAGACACAGGAAGAATAGAGATCATGATACAGAAAGACACAGGAAGAAGAGAGATCATGATACAGGAAAACACAATAAGAAGAGAGATCATGATACAGAAAGACACAGGAAGAAGAGAGATCATGATACAGAAAGACACAGGATGAAGAGAAATCATGATACAGAAAGACACAGGAAGAAGAGAGATACTGATACAGAAATACACAGGAAGAAGAGAGATCATGATACAGAAAGACACAGGAAGAAGAGAGATCATGATAGAGAAAGACACAGGAAGAAGATAGATCATGATACAGGAAGACACAGGAAGAAGAGAGATCATGATACAGAAAGACACAGGAAGAAGAGAGATCATGATACAGAAAGACACAGGAAGAAGAGAGATCATGATACAGAAAGACACAGGAAGAAGAGAGATCATGATACAGAAAGACACAGGAAGAAGAGAGATATTGATACAGAAAGACACAGGAAGAAGATAGATCATGATACAGAAAGACACAGGAAGAAGAGAGATCATGATACAGGAAGACACAGGAAGAAGAGAGATCATGATACAGGAAGACAAAGGAAGAAGAGAGATCATGATACAGAAAGACACAGGAAGAAGAGAGATCATGATACAGAAAGACACAGGAAGAAGAGAGATCATGATACAGAAAGACACAGGAAGAAGAGAGATCATGATAGAGAAAGACACAGGAAGAAGATAGATCATGATACAGGAAGACACAGGAATAAGAGAGATCATGATACAGAAAGACAAAGGAAGAAGAGAGATCATGATACAGGAAGACACAGGAAGAAGAGAGATCATGATACAGAAAGACACAGGAAGAAGATAGATCATGATACAGGAAGACACAGGAAGAAGAGAGATCATGATACAGAAAGACACAGGAAGAAGAGAGATCATGATACAGAAAGACACAGGAAGAAGAGAGATCATGATACAGAAAGACACAGGAAGAAGTGAGATCATGATACAGAAAGACACAGGAAGAAGAGAGATCATGATACAGAAAGACACAGGAAGAAGAGAGATCATGATACAGAAAGACACAGGAGGAAGAGAGATCCTGATAGAGAAAGACACAGGAAGAAGAGAGATCATGATACAGGAAGACAAAGGAAGAAGAGAGATCATGATACAGAAAGACACAGGAAGAAGAGAGATCATGATACAGAAAGACACAGGAAGAAGAGAGATCATGATACAGAAAGACACAGGAAGAAGAGAGATCATGATAGAGAAAGACACAGGAAGAAGATAGATCATGATACAGGAAGACACATGAATAAGAGAGATCATGATACAGAAAGACAAAGGAAGAAGAGAGATCATGATACAGGAAGACACAGGAAGAAGAGAGATCATGATACTGAAAGACACAGGAAGAAGATAGATCATGATACAGGAAGACACAGGAAGAAGAGAGATCATGATACAGAAAGACACAGGAAGAAGAGAGATCATGATACAGAAAGACACTGGAAGAAGAGAGATCATGATACAGAAAGACACAGGAAGAAGAGAGATCATGATACAGAAAGACACAGGAAGAAGAGAGATCATTATACAGGAAGACACATGAAGAAGAGAGATCATGATACAGGAAGACACAGGAAGAAGAGAAATCATGATACAGAAAGACACAGGAAGAAGAGAGATCATGATACAGAAAGACACAGGAAGAAGAGAGATCATGATACAGAAAGACACAGGAAGAAGAGAGATCATGATACAGAAAAACACAGGAAGAAGAGAGATCATGATACAGAAAGACACAGGAGGAAGAGAGATCCTGATAGAGAAAGACACAGGAAGAAGAGAGATCATGTTACAGAAAGACACAGGAAGAAGAGAGATCATGATACAGAAAGACACAGGAAGAATAGAGATCATGATACAGAAAGACACAGGAAGAAGAGAGATCATGATACAGGAAAACACAATAAGAAGAGAGATCATGATACAGAAAGACACAGGAAGAAGAGAGATCATGATACAGAAAGACACAGGATGAAGAGAAATCATGATACAGAAAGACACAGGAAGAAGAGAGATACTGATACAGAAATACACAGGAAGAAGAGAGATCATGATACAGAAAGACACAGGAAGAAGAGAGATCATGATAGAGAAAGACACAGGAAGAAGATAGATCATGATACAGGAAGACACAGGAAGAAGAGAGATCATGATACAGAAAGACACAGGAAGAAGAGAGATCATGATACAGAAAGACACAGGAAGAAGAGAGATCATGATACAGAAAGACACAGGAAGAAGAGAGATCATGATACAGAAAGACACAGGAAGAAGAGAGATATTGATACAGAAAGACACAGGAAGAAGATAGATCATGATACAGAAAGACACAGGAAGAAGAGAGATCATGATACAGGAAGACACAGGAAGAAGAGAGATCATGATACAGAAAGACACAGGAAGAAGAGAGATCATGATACAGAAAGACACAGGAAGAAGAGAGATCATGATACAGAAAGACACAGGAAGAAGAGAGATCATGATAGAGAAAGACACAGGAAGAAGATAGATCATGATACAGGAAGACACAGGAATAAGAGAGATCATGATACAGAAAGACAAAGGAAGAAGAGAGATCATGATACAGGAAGACAGAGGAAGAAGAGAGATCATGATACAGAAAGACACAGGAAGAAGACAGATCATGATACAGGAAGACACAGGAAGAAGAGAGATCATGATACAGAAAGACACAGGAAGAAGAGAGATCATGATACAGAAAGACACTGGAAGAAGAGAGATCATGATACAGAAAGACACAGGAAGAAGAGAGATCATGATACAGAAAGACACAGGAAGAAGAGAGATCATTATACAGGAAGACACATGAAGAAGAGAGATCATGATACAGGAAGACACAGGAAGAAGAGAAATCATGATACAGAAAGACACAGGAAGAAGAGAGATCATGATACAGAAAGACACAGGAAGAAGAGAGATCATGATACAGAAAGACACAGGAAGAAGAGAGATCATGATACAGAAAAACACAGGAAGAAGAGAGATCATGATACAGAAAGACACAGGAGGAAGAGAGATCCTGATAGAGAAAGACACAGGAAGAAGAGAGATCATGATACAGAAAGACACAGGAAGAAGAGAGATCATGATACAGAAAGACACAGGAAGAAGAGAGATCATGATACAGAAAGACACAGGAAGAAGAGAGATCATGATACAGGAAGACACAATAAGAAGAGAGATCATGATACAGAAAGACACAGGAAGAAGAGAGATCATGATACAGAAAGACACAGGATGAAGAGAAATCATGATACAGAAAGACACAGGAAGAAGAGAGATACTGATACAGAAATACACAGGAAGAAGAGAGATCATGATACAGAAAGACACAGGAAGAAGAGAGATCATGATAGAGAAAGACACAGGAAGAAGATAGATCATGATACAGGAAGACACAGGAAGAAGAGAGATCATGATACAGAAAGACACAGGAAGAAGAGAGATCATGATACAGAAAGACACAGGAAGAAGAGAGATCATGATACAGAAAGACACAGGAAGAAGAGAGATCATGATACAGAAAGACACAGGAAGAAGAGAGATATTGATACAGAAAGACACAGGAAGAAGATAGATCATGATACAGAAAGACACAGGAAGAAGAGAGATCATGATACAGGAAGACACAGGAAGAAGAGAGATCATGATACAGAAAGACACAGGAAGAAGAGAGATCATGATACAGAAAGACACAGGAAGAAGAGAGATCATGATACAGAAAGACACAGGAAGAAGAGAGATCATGATAGAGAAAGACACAGGAAGAAGATAGATCATGATACAGGAAGACACAGGAATAAGAGAGATCATGATACAGAAAGACAAAGGAAGAAGAGAGATCATGATACAGGAAGACACAGGAAGAAGAGAGATCATGATACAGAAAGACACAGGAAGAAGACAGATCATGATACAGGAAGACACAGGAAGAAGAGAGATCATGATACAGAAAGACACAGGAAGAAGAGAGATCATGATACAGAAAGACACTGGAAGAAGAGAGATCATGATACAGAAAGACACAGGAAGAAGAGAGATCATGATACAGAAAGACACAGGAAGAAGAGAGATCATTATACAGGAAGACACATGAAGAAGAGAGATCATGATACAGGAAGACACAGGAAGAAGAGAAATCATGATACAGAAAGACACAGGAAGAAGAGAGATCATGATACAGAAAGACACAGGAAGAAGAGAGATCATGATACAGAAAGACACAGGAAGAAGAGAGATCATGATACAGAAAAACACAGGAAGAAGAGAGATCATGATACAGAAAGACACAGGAGGAAGAGAGATCCTGATAGAGAAAGACACAGGAAGAAGAGAGATCATGATACAGAAAGACACAGGAAGAAGAGAGATCATGATACAGAATGACACAGGAAGAAGAGAGATCATGATACAGAAAGACACGGGAAGAAGAGAGATCATGATACAGGAAGACACAATAAGAAGAGAGATCATGATACAGAAAGACACAGGAAGAAGAGAGATCATGATACAGGAAGACACAGGAAGAAGAGAGATCATGATACAGAAAGACACAGGAAGAAGAGAGATCATGATACAGAAAGACACTGGAAGAAGAGAGATCATGATACAGAAAGACACAGGAAGAAGAGAGATCATGATACAGAAAGACACAGGAAGAAGAGAGATCATTATACAGGAAGACACATGAAGAAGAGAGATCATGATACAGGAAGACACAGGAAGAAGAGAAATCATGATACAGAAAGACACAGGAAGAAGAGAGATCATGATACAGAAAGACACAGGAAGAAGAGAGATCATGATACAGAAAGACACAGGAAGAAGAGAGATCATGATACAGAAAAACACAGGAAGAAGAGAGATCATGATACAGAAAGACACAGGAGGAAGAGAGATCCTGATAGAGAAAGACACAGGAAGAAGAGAGATCATGATACAGAAAGACACAGGAAGAAGAGAGATCATGATACAGAATGACACAGGAAGAAGAGAGATCATGATACAGAAAGACACGGGAAGAAGAGAGATCATGATACAGGAAGACACAATAAGAAGAGAGATCATGATACAGAAAGACACAGGAAGAAGAGAGATCATGATACAGAAAGACACAGGAAGAAGAGAGATCATGATACAGAAAGACACAGGAAGAAGAGAGATACTGATACAGAAATACACAGGAAGAAGAGAGATCATGATACAGAAAGACACAGGAAGAAGAGAGATCATGATAGAGAAAGACACAGGAAGAAGATAGATCATGATACAGGAAGACACAGGAAGAAGAGAGATCATGATACAGAAAGACACAGGAAGAAGAGAGATCATGATACAGAAAGACACAGGAAGAAGAGAGATCATGATACAGAAAGACACAGGAAGAAGAGAGATCATGAAACAGAAAGACAAAGGAAGAAGAGAGATCATGATACAGAAACACACAAGAAGAAGAGAGATCATGATACAGGAAGACACAGGAAGAAGAGAGATCATGATACAGAAAGACACAGGAAGAAGAGAGATCATGATAGAGAAAGACGCAGGAAGAAGAGAGATCATTATACAGAAAGACACATGAGGAAGAGAGATCATGATACAGAAAGACACAGGAAGAAGAGAGATCATGATACAGAAAGACACAGGAAGAAGAGAGATCATGATACAGAAAGACACAGGAGGAAGAGAGATCCTGATAGAGAAAGACACAGGAAGAAGAGAGATCATGATACAGGAAGACACAGGAAGAAGAGAGATCATATGATACAGAAAGACACAGGAAGAAGAGAGATCATGATACAGAAAGACACAGGAAGAAGAGAGATCATCATACAGAAAGACACAGGAAGAAGAGAGATCATGATAGAGAAAGACACAGGAAGAAGATAGATCATGATACAGGAAGACACAGGAAGAAGAGAGATCATGATACAGAAAGACACAGGAAGAAGAGAGATCATGATACAGAAAGACACAGGAAGAAGAGAGATCATGATAGAGAAAGACACAGGAAGAAGATAGATCATGATACAGGAAGACACAGGAAGAAGAGAGATCATGATACAGAAAGACACAGGAAGAAGAGAGATCATGATACAGAAAGACACAGGAAGAAGAGAGATCATGATACAGAAAGACACAGGAAGAAGAGAGATCATGAAACAGAAAGACAAAGGAAGAAGAGAGATCATGATACAGAAACACACAAGAAGAAGAGAGATCATGATACAGGAAGACACAGGAAGAAGAGAGATCATGATACAGAAAGACACAGGAAGAAGAGAGATCATGATAGAGAAAGACGCAGGAAGAAGAGAGATCATTATACAGAAAGACACATGAGGAAGAGAGATCATGATACAGAAAGACACAGGAAGAAGAGAGATCATGATACAGAAAGACACAGGAAGAAGAGAGATCATGATACAGAAAGACACAGGAGGAAGAGAGATCCTGATAGAGAAAGACACAGGAAGAAGAGAGATCATGATACAGGAAGACACAGGAAGAAGAGAGATCATATGATACAGAAAGACACAGGAAGAAGAGAGATCATGATACAGAAAGACACAGGAAGAAGAGAGATCATCATACAGAAAGACACAGGAAGAAGAGAGATCATGATAGAGAAAGACACAGGAAGAAGAGAGATCATGATACAGGAAGACACAGGAAGAAGAGAGATCATGATACAGAAAGACACAGGAAGAAGAGAGATCATGATACAGAAAGACACAGGAAGAAGAGAGATCATGATACAGAAAGACACAGGAAGAAGAGAGATCATGATACAGAAAGACACAGGAAGAAGAGAGATCATGATACAGAAAGACACAGGAAGAAGAGAGATCATGTTACAGAAAGACACAGGAAGAAGTGAGATCATGATACAGAAAGACACAGGAAGAAGAGAGATCCTGATAGAGAAAGACACAGGAAGAAGAGAAATCCTGATACAGAAAGACACAGGAAGAAGAGAGATCATGATACAGAAAGACACAGGAAGAAGAGAGATCATGATACAGAAAGACACAGGAAAAAGAGAGATCATGATACAGAAAGACACAGGAAGAAGAGAGATCATGATACAGGAAGACACAATAAGAAGAGAGATCATGATACAGAAAGACACAGGAAGAAGAGAGATACTGATACAGAAAGACACAGGAAGAAGAGAGATCATGATACAGAAAGACACAGGAAGAAGAGAGATCATGATACAGAAAGACACAGGAAGAAGAGAGATCATGATACAGAAAGACACAGGAAGAAGAGAGATCATGATACAGAAAGACACAGGAAGAAGAGAGATCATGAAACAGAAAGACAAAGGAAGAAGAGAGATCATGATACAGAAACACACAAGAAGAAGAGAGATCATGATACAGGAAGACACAGGAAGAAGAGAGATCCTGATAGAGAAAGACACAGGAAGAAGAGAGATCATGATACAGGAAGACACAGGAAGAAGAGAGATCATGATACAGAAAGACACAGGAAGAAGAGAGATCATGATACAGAAAGACACAGGAAGAAGAGAGATCATGATACAGAAAGACACAGGAAGAAGAGAGATCATGTTACAGAAAGACACAGGAAGAAGTGAGATCATGATACAGAAAGACACAGGAAGAAGAGAGATCCTGATAGAGAAAGACACAGGAAGAAGAGAAATCCTGATACAGAAAGACACAGGAAGAAGAGAGATCATGATACAGAAAGACACAGGAAGAAGAGAGATCATGATACAGAAAGACACAGGAAAAAGAGAGATCATGATACAGAAAGACACAGGAAGAAGAGAGATCATGATACAGGAAGACACAATAAGAAGAGAGATCATGATACAGAAAGACACAGGAAGAAGAGAGATACTGATACAGAAAGACACAGGAAGAAGAGAGATCATGATACAGAAAGACACAGGAAGAAGAGAGATCATGATACAGAAAGACACAGGAAGAAGAGAGATCATGATACAGAAAGACACAGGAAGAAGAGAGATCATGATACAGAAAGACACAGGAAGAAGAGAGATCATGAAACAGAAAGACAAAGGAAGAAGAGAGATCATGATACAGAAACACACAAGAAGAAGAGAGATCATGATACAGGAAGACACAGGAAGAAGAGAGATCCTGATAGAGAAAGACACAGGAAGAAGAGAGATCATGATACAGGAAGACACAGGAAGAAGAGAGATCATGATACAGAAAGACACAGGAAGAAGAGAGATCATGATAGAGAAAGACGCAGGAAGAAGAGAGATCATTATACAGAAAGACACATGAAGAAGAGAGATCATGATACAGAAAGACACAGGAAGAAGAGAGATCATGATACAGAAAGACACAGGAAGAAGAGAGATCATGATACAGAAAGACACAGGAAGAAGTGAGATCATGATACAGAAAGACACAGGAAGAAGAGAGATCATGATACAGAAAGACACAGGAAGAAGAGAGATCATGATACAGAAAGACACAGGAGGAAGAGAGATCCTGATAGAGAAAGACACAGGAAGAAGAGAGATCATGATACAGAAAGACACAGGAAGAAGAGAGATCATGATACAGAAAGACACAGGAAGAAGTGAGATCATGATACAGAAAGACACAGGAAGAAGAGAGATCATGATACAGGAAGACACATGAAGAAGAGAGATCATGATACAGGAAGACACAGGAAGAAGAGAACGCATGATACTGGAAGACACAGGAAGAAGAGAGATCATGATACAGAAAGACAGGAAGAAGAGAGATCATGATACAGGAAGACACAGGAAGAAGAGAGATCATGATACAGAAAGACACAGGAAGAAGAGAGATCATGATAGAGAAAGACGCAGGAAGAAGAGAGATCATTATACAGAAAGACACATGAAGAAGAGAGATCATGATACAGAAAGACACAGGAAGAAGAGAGATCATGATACAGAAAGACACAGGAAGAAGAGAGATCATGATACAGAAAGACACAGGAAGAAGTGAGATCATGATACAGAAAGACACAGGAAGAAGAGAGATCATGATACAGAAAGACACAGGAAGAAGAGAGATCATGATACAGAAAGACACAGGAGGAAGAGAGATCCTGATAGAGAAAGACACAGGAAGAAGAGAGATCATGATACAGGAAGACACAGGAAGAAGAGAGATCATGATACAGAAAAACACAGGAAGAAGAGAGATCCTGATAGAGAAAGACACAGGAAGAAGAGAAATCCTGATACAGAAAGACACAGGAAGAAGAGAGATCATGATACAGAAAGACACAGGAAGAAGAGAGATCATGATACAGAAAGACACAGGAAGAAGAGAGATCATGATACAGAAAGACACAGGAAGAAGTGAGATCATGATACAGAAAGACACAGGAAGAAGAGAGATCATGATACAGAAAGACACAGGAAGAAGAGAGATCATGATACAGAAAGACACAGGAGGAAGAGAGATCCTGATAGAGAAAGACACAGTAAGAAGAGAGATCATGATACAGAAAGACACAGGAAGAAGAGAGATCATGATACAGAAAGACACAGGAAGAAGTGAGATCATGATACAGAAAGACACAGGAAGAAGAGAGATCATGATACAGAAAGACACAGGAAGAAGAGAGATCATCATACAGAAAGACACAGGAAGAAGAGAGATCATGATAGAGAAAGACACAGGAAGAAGAGAGATCATGATACAGGAAGACACAGGAAGAAGAGAGATCATGATACAGAAAGACACAGGAAGAAGAGAGATCATGATACAGAAAGACACAGGAAGAAGTGAGATCATGATACAGAAAGACACAGGAAGAAGAGAGATCATGATACAGAAAGACACAGGAAGAAGAGAGATCATGATACAGAAAGACACAGGAGGAAGAGAGATCCTGATAGAGAAAGACACAGGAAGAAGAGAGATCATGATACAGGAAGACACAGGAAGAAGAGAGATCATGATACAGAAAAACACAGGAAGAAGAGAGATCCTGATAGAGAAAGACACAGGAAGAAGAGAAATCCTGATACAGAAAGACACAGGAAGAAGAGAGATCATGATACAGAAAGACACAGGAAGAAGAGAGATCATGATACAGAAAGACACAGGAAGAAGAGAGATCATGATACAGAAAGACACAGGAAGAAGTGAGATCATGATACAGAAAGACACAGGAAGAAGAGAGATCATGATACAGAAAGACACAGGAAGAAGAGAGATCATGATACAGAAAGACACAGGAGGAAGAGAGATCCTGATAGAGAAAGACACAGTAAGAAGAGAGATCATGATACAGAAAGACACAGGAAGAAGAGAGATCATGATACAGAAAGACACAGGAAGAAGTGAGATCATGATACAGAAAGACACAGGAAGAAGAGAGATCATGATACAGAAAGACACAGGAAGAAGAGAGATCATCATACAGAAAGACACAGGAAGAAGAGAGATCATGATAGAGAAAGACACAGGAAGAAGAGAGATCATGATACAGGAAGACACAGGAAGAAGAGAGATCATGATACAGAAAGACACAGGAAGAAGAGAGATCATGATACAGAAAGACACAGGAAGAAGAGAGATCATGATACAGAAAGACACAGGAAGAAGAGAGATCATGATACAGAAAGACACAGGAAGAAGAGAGATCATGATACAGAAAGACACAGGAAGAAGAGAGATCATGATACAGAAAGACACAGGAAGAAGTGAGATCATGATACAGAAAGACACAGGAAGAAGAGAGATCCTGATAGAGAAAGACACAGGAAGAAGAGAAATCCTGATACAGAAAGACACAGGAAGAAGAGATATCATGATACAGAAAGACACAGGAAGAAGAGAGATCATGATACAGAAAGACACAGGAAAAAGAGAGATCATGATACAGAAAGACACAGGAAGAAGAGAGATCATGATACAGGAAGACACAATAAGAAGAGAGATCATGATACAGAAAGACACAGGAAGAAGAGAGATACTGATACAGAAAGACACAGGAAGAAGAGAGATCATGATACAGAAAGACACAGGAAGAAGAGAGATCATGATACAGAAAGACACAGGAAGAAGAGAGATCATGATACAGAAAGACACAGGAAGAAGAGAGATCATGATACAGAAAGACACAGGAAGAAGAGAGATCATGAAACAGAAAGACAAAGGAAGAAGAGAGATCATGATACAGAAACACACAAGAAGAAGAGAGATCATGATACAGGAAGACACAGGAAGAAGAGAGATCCTGATAGAGAAAGACACAGGAAGAAGAGAGATCATGATACAGGAAGACACAGGAAGAAGAGAGATCATGATACAGAAAGACACAGGAAGAAGAGAGATCATGATAGAGAAAGACGCAGGAAGAAGAGAGATCATTATACAGAAAGACACATGAAGAAGAGAGATCATGATACAGAAAGACACAGGAAGAAGAGAGATCATGATACAGAAAGACACAGGAAGAAGAGAGATCATGATACAGAAAGACACAGGAAGAAGTGAGATCATGATACAGAAAGACACAGGAAGAAGAGAGATCATGATACAGAAAGACACAGGAAGAAGAGAGATCATGATACAGAAAGACACAGGAGGAAGAGAGATCCTGATAGAGAAAGACACAGGAAGAAGAGAGATCATGATACAGAAAGACACAGGAAGAAGAGAGATCATGATACAGAAAGACACAGGAAGAAGTGAGATCATGATACAGAAAGACACAGGAAGAAGAGAGATCATGATACAGGAAGACACATGAAGAAGAGAGATCATGATACAGGAAGACACAGGAAGAAGAGAACGCATGATACTGGAAGACACAGGAAGAAGAGAGATCATGATACAGAAAGACAGGAAGAAGAGAGATCATGATACAGGAAGACACAGGAAGAAGAGAGATCATGATACAGAAAGACACAGGAAGAAGAGAGATCATGATAGAGAAAGACGCAGGAAGAAGAGAGATCATTATACAGAAAGACACATGAAGAAGAGAGATCATGATACAGAAAGACACAGGAAGAAGAGAGATCATGATACAGAAAGACACAGGAAGAAGAGAGATCATGATACAGAAAGACACAGGAAGAAGTGAGATCATGATACAGAAAGACACAGGAAGAAGAGAGATCATGATACAGAAAGACACAGGAAGAAGAGAGATCATGATACAGAAAGACACAGGAGGAAGAGAGATCCTGATAGAGAAAGACACAGGAAGAAGAGAGATCATGATACAGGAAGACACAGGAAGAAGAGAGATCATGATACAGAAAGACACAGGAAGAAGAGAGATCCTGATAGAGAAAGACACAGGAAGAAGAGAAATCCTGATACAGAAAGACACAGGAAGAAGAGAGATCATGATACAGAAAGACACAGGAAGAAGAGAGATCATGATACAGAAAGACACAGGAAGAAGAGAGATCATGATACAGAAAGACACAGGAAGAAGTGAGATCATGATACAGAAAGACACAGGAAGAAGAGAGATCATGATACAGAAAGACACAGGAAGAAGAGAGATCATGATACAGAAAGACACAGGAAGAAGAGAGATCCTGATAGAGAAAGACACAGGAAGAAGAGAGATCATGATACAGAAAGACACAGGAAGAAGAGAGATCATGATACAGAAAGACACAGGAAGAAGTGAGATCATGATACAGAAAGACACAGGAAGAAGAGAGATCATGATACAGGAAGACACATGAAGAAGAGAGATCATGATACAGGAAGACACAGGAAGAAGAGAACGCATGATACTGGAAGACACAGGAAGAAGAGAGATCATGATACAGAAAGACAGGAAGAAGAGAGATCATGATACAGGAAGACACAGGAAGAAGAGAGATCATGATACAGAAAGACACAGGAAGAAGAGAGATCATGATAGAGAAAGACGCAGGAAGAAGAGAGATCATTATACAGAAAGACACATGAAGAAGAGAGATCATGATACAGAAAGACACAGGAAGAAGAGAGATCATGATACAGAAAGACACAGGAAGAAGAGAGATCATGATACAGAAAGACACAGGAAGAAGTGAGATCATGATACAGAAAGACACAGGAAGAAGAGAGATCATGATACAGAAAGACACAGGAAGAAGAGAGATCATGATACAGAAAGACACAGGAGGAAGAGAGATCCTGATAGAGAAAGACACAGGAAGAAGAGAGATCATGATACAGGAAGACACAGGAAGAAGAGAGATCATGATACAGAAAGACACAGGAAGAAGAGAGATCCTGATAGAGAAAGACACAGGAAGAAGAGAAATCCTGATACAGAAAGACACAGGAAGAAGAGAGATCATGATACAGAAAGACACAGGAAGAAGAGAGATCATGATACAGAAAGACACAGGAAGAAGAGAGATCATGATACAGAAAGACACAGGAAGAAGAGAGATCATGATACAGGAAGACACAATAAGAAGAGAGATCATGATACAGAAAGACACAGGAAGAAGAGAGATACTGATACAGAAAGACACAGGAAGAAGAGAGATCATGATACAGAAAGACACAGGAAGAAGAGAGATCATGATACAGAAACACACAGGGAGAAGAGAGATCATGATACAGAAAGACACAGGAAGAAGAGAGATCATGATACAAAAAGACACAGGAAGAAGAGAGATCATGAAACAGAAAGACAAAGGAAGAAGAGAGATCATGATACAGAAACACACAAGAAGAAGAGAGATCATGATACAGGAAGACACAGGAAGAAGAGAGATCCTGATAGAGAAAGACACAGGAAGAAGAGAGATCATGATACAGGAAGACACAGGAAGAAGAGAGATCATGATACAGAAAGACACAGGAAGAAGAGAGATCATGATAGAGAAAGACGCAGGAAGAAGAGAGATCATTATACAGAAAGACACATGAAGAAGAGAGATCATGATACAGAAAGACACAGGAAGAAGAGAGATCATGATACAGAAAGACACAGGAGGAAGAGAGATCCTGATAGAGAAAGACACAGGAAGAAGAGAGATCATGATACAGGAAGACAAAGGAAGAAGAGAGATCATGATACAGAAAGACACAGGAAGAAGAGAGATCATGATACAGAAAGACACAGGAAGAAGAGAGATCATGATACAGAAAGACACAGGAAGAAGAGAGATCATGATAGAGAAAGACACAGGAAGAAGATAGATCATGATACAGGAAGACACAGGAATAAGAGAGATCATGATACAGAAAGACAAAGGAAGAAGAGAGATCATGATACAGGAAGACACAGGAAGAAGAGAGATCATGATACAGAAAGACACAGGAAGAAGATAGATCATGATACAGGAAGACACAGGAAGAAGAGAGATCATGATACAGAAAGACACAGGAAGAAGAGAGATCATGATACAGAAAGACACAGGAAGAAGAGAGATCATGATACAGAAAGACACAGGAAGAAGTGAGATCATGATACAGAAAGACACAGGAAGAAGAGAGATCATGATACAGAAAGACACAGGAAGAAGAGAGATCATGATACAGAAAGACACAGGAGGAAGAGAGATCCTGATAGAGAAAGACACAGGAAGAAGAGAGATCATGATACAGGAAGACAAAGGAAGAAGAGAGATCATGATACAGAAAGACACAGGAAGAAGAGAGATCATGATACAGAAAGACACAGGAAGAAGAGAGATCATGATACAGAAAGACACAGGAAGAAGAGAGATCATGATAGAGAAAGAAACAGGAAGAAGATAGATCATGATACAGGAAGACACAGGAATAAGAGAGATCATGATACAGAAAGACAAAGGAAGAAGAGAGATCATGATACAGGAAGACACAGGAAGAAGAGAGATCATGATACAGAAAGACACAGGAAGAAGATAGATCATGATACAGGAAGACACAGGAAGAAGAGAGATCATGATACAGAAAGACACAGGAAGAAGAGAGATCATGATACAGAAAGACACTGGAAGAAGAGAGATCATGATACAGAAAGACACAGGAAGAAGAGAGATCATGATACAGAAAGACACAGGAAGAAGAGAGATCATTATACAGGAAGACACATGAAGAAGAGAGATCATGATACAGGAAGACACAGGAAGAAGAGAAATCATGATACAGAAAGACACAGGAAGAAGAGAGATCATGATACAGAAAGACACAGGAAGAAGAGAGATCATGATACAGAAAGACACAGGAAGAAGAGAGATCATGATACAGAAAAACACAGGAAGAAGAGAGATCATGATACAGAAAGACACAGGAGGAAGAGAGATCCTGATAGAGAAAGACACAGGAAGAAGAGAGATCATGATACAGAAAGACACAGGAAGAAGAGAGATCATGATACAGAAAGACACAGGAAGAAGAGAGATCATGATACAGAAAGACACAGGAAGAAGAGAGATCATGATACAGGAAGACACAATAAGAAGAGAGATCATGATACAGAAAGACACAGGAAGAAGAGAGATCATGATACAGAAAGACACAGGATGAAGAGAAATCATGATACAGAAAGACACAGGAAGAAGAGAGATACTGATACAGAAATACACAGGAAGAAGAGAGATCATGATACAGAAAGACACAGGAAGAAGAGAGATCATGATAGAGAAAGACACAGGAAGAAGATAGATCATGATACAGGAAGACACAGGAAGAAGAGAGATCATGATACAGAAAGACACAGGAAGAAGAGAGATCATGATACAGAAAGACACAGGAAGAAGAGAGATCATGATACAGAAAGACACAGGAAGAAGAGAGATCATGATACAGAAAGACACAGGAAGAAGAGAGATATTGATACAGAAAGACACAGGAAGAAGATAGATCATGATACAGAAAGACACAGGAAGAAGAGAGATCATGATACAGGAAGACACAGGAAGAAGAGAGATCATGATACAGAAAGACACAGGAGGAAGAGAGATCCTGATAGAGAAAGACACAGGAAGAAGAGAGATCATGATACAGGAAGACAAAGGAAGAAGAGAGATCATGATACAGAAAGACACAGGAAGAAGAGAGATCATGATAGAGAAAGACGCAGGAAGAAGAGAGATCATTATACAGAAAGACACATGAAGAAGAGAGATCATGATACAGAAAGACACAGGAAGAAGAGAGATCATGATACAGAAAGACACAGGAAGAAGAGAGATCATTATACAGAAAGACACAGGAAGAAGTGAGATCATGATACAGAAAGACACAGGAAGAAGAGAGATCATGATACAGAAAGACACAGGAAGAAGAGAGATCATGATACAGAAAGACACAGGAGGAAGAGAGATCCTGATAGAGAAAGACACAGGAAGAAGAGAGATCATGATACAGGAAGACACAGGAAGAAGAGAGATCATGATACAGAAAGACACAGGAAGAAGAGAGATCCTGATAGAGAAAGACACAGGAAGAAGAGAAATCCTGATACAGAAAGACACAGGAAGAAGAGAGATCATGATACAGAAAGACACAGGAAGAAGAGAGATCATGATACAGAAAGACACAGGAAGAAGAGAGATCATGATACAGAAAGACACAGGAAGAAGAGAGATCATGATACAGGAAGACACAATAAGAAGAGAGATCATGATACAGAAAGACACAGGAAGAAGAGAGATACTGATACAGAAAGACACAGGAAGAAGAGAGATCATGATACAGAAAGACACAGGAAGAAGAGAGATCATGATACAGAAACACACAGGGAGAAGAGAGATCATGATACAGAAAGACACAGGAAGAAGAGAGATCATGATACAAAAAGACACAGGAAGAAGAGAGATCATGAAACAGAAAGACAAAGGAAGAAGAGAGATCATGATACAGAAACACACAAGAAGAAGAGAGATCATGATACAGGAAGACACAGGAAGAAGAGAGATCCTGATAGAGAAAGACACAGGAAGAAGAGAGATCATGATACAGGAAGACACAGGAAGAAGAGAGATCATGATACAGAAAGACACAGGAAGAAGAGAGATCATGATAGAGAAAGACGCAGGAAGAAGAGAGATCATTATACAGAAAGACACATGAAGAAGAGAGATCATGATACAGAAAGACACAGGAAGAAGAGAGATCATGATACAGAAAGACACAGGAGGAAGAGAGATCCTGATAGAGAAAGACACAGGAAGAAGAGAGATCATGATACAGGAAGACAAAGGAAGAAGAGAGATCATGATACAGAAAGACACAGGAAGAAGAGAGATCATGATACAGAAAGACACAGGAAGAAGAGAGATCATGATACAGAAAGACACAGGAAGAAGAGAGATCATGATAGAGAAAGACACAGGAAGAAGATAGATCATGATACAGGAAGACACAGGAATAAGAGAGATCATGATACAGAAAGACAAAGGAAGAAGAGAGATCATGATACAGGAAGACACAGGAAGAAGAGAGATCATGATACAGAAAGACACAGGAAGAAGATAGATCATGATACAGGAAGACACAGGAAGAAGAGAGATCATGATACAGAAAGACACAGGAAGAAGAGAGATCATGATACAGAAAGACACAGGAAGAAGAGAGATCATGATACAGAAAGACACAGGAAGAAGTGAGATCATGATACAGAAAGACACAGGAAGAAGAGAGATCATGATACAGAAAGACACAGGAAGAAGAGAGATCATGATACAGAAAGACACAGGAGGAAGAGAGATCCTGATAGAGAAAGACACAGGAAGAAGAGAGATCATGATACAGGAAGACAAAGGAAGAAGAGAGATCATGATACAGAAAGACACAGGAAGAAGAGAGATCATGATACAGAAAGACACAGGAAGAAGAGAGATCATGATACAGAAAGACACAGGAAGAAGAGAGATCATGATAGAGAAAGACACAGGAAGAAGATAGATCATGATACAGGAAGACACAGGAATAAGAGAGATCATGATACAGAAAGACAAAGGAAGAAGAGAGATCATGATACAGGAAGACACAGGAAGAAGAGAGATCATGATACAGAAAGACACAGGAAGAAGATAGATCATGATACAGGAAGACACAGGAAGAAGAGAGATCATGATACAGAAAGACACAGGAAGAAGAGAGATCATGATACAGAAAGACACTGGAAGAAGAGAGATCATGATACAGAAAGACACAGGAAGAAGAGAGATCATGATACAGAAAGACACAGGAAGAAGAGAGATCATTATACAGGAAGACACTGGAAGAAGAGAAATCATGATACAGAAAGACACAGGAAGAAGAGAGATCATGATACAGAAAGACACAGGAAGAAGAGAGATCATGATACAGAAAGACACAGGAAGAAGAGAGATCATGATACAGAAAAACACAGGAAGAAGAGAGATCATGATACAGAAAGACACAGGAGGAAGAGAGATCCTGATAGAGAAAGACACAGGAAGAAGAGAGATCATGATACAGAAAGACACAGGAAGAAGAGAGATCATGATACAGAAAGACACAGGAAGAAGAGAGATCATGATACAGAAAGACACAGGAAGAAGAGAGATCATGATACAGGAAGACACAATAAGAAGAGAGATCATGATACAGAAAGACACAGGAAGAAGAGAGATCATGATACAGAAAGACACAGGATGAAGAGAAATCATGATACAGAAAGACACAGGAAGAAGAGAGATACTGATACAGAAATACACAGGAAGAAGAGAGATCATGATACAGAAAGACACAGGAAGAAGAGAGATCATGATAGAGAAAGACACAGGAAGAAGATAGATCATGATACAGGAAGACACAGGAAGAAGAGAGATCATGATACAGAAAGACACAGGAAGAAGAGAGATCATGATACAGAAAGACACAGGAAGAAGAGAGATCATGATACAGAAAGACACAGGAAGAAGAGAGATCATGATACAGAAAGACACAGGAAGAAGAGAGATATTGATACAGAAAGACACAGGAAGAAGATAGATCATGATACAGAAAGACACAGGAAGAAGAGAGATCATGATACAGGAAGACACAGGAAGAAGAGAGATCATGATACAGAAAGACACAGGAAGAAGAGAGATCATGATACAGAAAGACACAGGAAGAAGAGAGATCATGATACAGAAAGACACAGGAAGAAGAGAGATCATGATAGAGAAAGACACAGGAAGAAGATAGATCATGATACAGGAAGACACAGGAATAAGAGAGATCATGATACAGAAAGACAAAGGAAGAAGAGAGATCATGATACAGGAAGACACAGGAAGAAGAGAGATCATGATACAGAAAGACACAGGAAGAAGACAGATCATGATACAGGAAGACACAGGAAGAAGAGAGATCATGATACAGAAAGACACAGGAAGAAGAGAGATCATGATACAGAAAGACACTGGAAGAAGAGAGATCATGATACAGAAAGACACAGGAAGAAGAGAGATCATGATACAGAAAGACACAGGAAGAAGAGAGATCATTATACAGGAAGACACATGAAGAAGAGAGATCATGATACAGGAAGACACAGGAAGAAGAGAAATCATGATACAGAAAGACACAGGAAGAAGAGAGATCATGATACAGAAAGACACAGGAAGAAGAGAGATCATGATACAGAAAGACACAGGAAGAAGAGAGATCATGATACAGAAAAACACAGGAAGAAGAGAGATCATGATACAGAAAGACACAGGAGGAAGAGAGATCCTGATAGAGAAAGACACAGGAAGAAGTGAGATCATGATACAGAAAGACACAGGAAGAAGAGAGATCATGATACAGAATGACACAGGAAGAAGAGAGATCATGATACAGAAAGACACAGGAAGAAGAGAGATCATGATACAGGAAGACACAATAAGAAGAGAGATCATGATACAGAAAGACACAGGAAGAAGAGAGATCATGATACAGAAAGACACAGGAAGAAGAGAGATCATGATACAGAAAGACACAGGAAGAAGAGAGATACTGATACAGAAATACACAGGAAGAAGAGAGATCATGATACAGAAAGACACAGGAAGAAGAGAGATCATGATAGAGAAAGACACAGGAAGAAGATAGATCATGATACAGGAAGACACAGGAAGAAGAGAGATCATGATACAGAAAGACACAGGAAGAAGAGAGATCATGATACAGAAAGACACAGGAAGAAGAGAGATCATGATACAGAAAGACACAGGAAGAAGAGAGATCATGAAACAGAAAGACAAAGGAAGAAGAGAGATCATGATACAGAAACACACAAGAAGAAGAGAGATCATGATACAGGAAGACACAGGAAGAAGAGAGATCATGATACAGAAAGACACAGGAAGAAGAGAGATCATGATAGAGAAAGACGCAGGAAGAAGAGAGATCATTATACAGAAAGACACATGAGGAAGAGAGATCATGATACAGAAAGACACAGGAAGAAGAGAGATCATGATACAGAAAGACACAGGAAGAAGAGAGATCATGATACAGAAAGACACAGGAGGAAGAGAGATCCTGATAGAGAAAGACACAGGAAGAAGAGAGATCATGATACAGGAAGACACAGGAAGAAGAGAGATCATATGATACAGAAAGACACAGGAAGAAGAGAGATCATGATACAGAAAGACACAGGAAGAAGAGAGATCATCATACAGAAAGACACAGGAAGAAGAGAGATCATGATAGAGAAAGACACAGGAAGAAGATAGATCATGATACAGGAAGACACAGGAAGAAGAGAGATCATGATACAGAAAGACACAGGAAGAAGAGAGATCATGATACAGAAAGACACAGGAAGAAGAGAGATCATGATAGAGAAAGACACAGGAAGAAGATAGATCATGATACAGGAAGACACAGGAAGAAGAGAGATCATGATACAGAAAGACACAGGAAGAAGAGAGATCATGATACAGAAAGACACAGGAAGAAGAGAGATCATGATACAGAAAGACACAGGAAGAAGAGAGATCATGAAACAGAAAGACAAAGGAAGAAGAGAGATCATGATACAGAAACACACAAGAAGAAGAGAGATCATGATACAGGAAGACACAGGAAGAAGAGAGATCATGATACAGAAAGACACAGGAAGAATAGAGATCATGATAGAGAAAGACGCAGGAAGAAGAGAGATCATTATACAGAAAGACACATGAGGAAGAGAGATCATGATACAGAAAGACACAGGAAGAAGAGAGATCATGATACAGAAAGACACAGGAAGAAGAGAGATCATGATACAGAAAGACACAGGAGGAAGAGAGATCCTGATAGAGAAAGACACAGGAAGAAGAGAGATCATGAAACAGGAAGACACAGGAAGAAGAGAGATCATATGATACAGAAAGACACAGGAAGAAGAGAGATCATGATACAGAAAGACACAGGAAGAAGAGAGATCATCATACAGAAAGACACAGGACGAAGAGAGATCATGATAGAGAAAGACACAGGAAGAAGAGAGATCATGATACAGGAAGACACAGGAAGAAGAGAGATCATGATACAGAAAGACACAGGAAGAAGAGAGATCATGATACAGAAAGACACAGGAAGAAGAGAGATCATGATACAGAAAGACACAGGAAGAAGAGAGATCATGATACAGGAAGACACATGAAGAAGAGAGATCATGATACAGGAAGACACAGGAAGAAGAGAAATCATGATACTGGAAGACACAGGAAGAAGAGAGATCATGATACAGAAAGACAGGAAGAAGAGAGATCATGATACAGGAAGACACAGGAAGAAGAGAGATCATGATACAGAAAGACACAGGAAGATGAGAGATCATGATACAAGAAGACACAGGAAGAAGAGAGATCATGATACAGAAAGACACAGGAAGAAGAGAGATCATGATACAGAAAGACACAGGAAGAAGAGAGATCATGATACAGAAAGACACAGGAAGAAGTGAGATCATGATACAGAAAGACACAGGAAGAAGAGAGATCCTGATAGAGAAAGACACAGGAAGAAGAGAAATCCTGATACAGAAAGACACAGGAAGAATTGAGATCATGATACAGAAAGACACAGGAAGAAGAGAGATCATGATACAGAAAGACACAGGAAGAAGATAGATCATGATACAGAAAGACACAGGAAGAAGAGAGATCATGATACAGAAAGACACAATAAGAAGAGAGATCATGATACAGAAAGACACAGGAAGAAGAGAGATACTGATACAGAAAGACACAGGAAGAAGAGAGTTCATGATACAGAAAGACACAGGAAGAAGAGATATCATGATACAGAAAGACACAGGAAGAAGAGAGATCATGATAGAGAAAGACGCAGGAAGAAGAGAGATCATGATACAGAAAGACACAGGAAGAAGAGAGATACTGATACAGAAAGACACAGGAAGAAGAGAGTTCATGATACAGAAAGACACAGGAAGAAGAGAGATCATGATACAGAAACACACAGGGAGAAGAGAGATCATGATACAGAAAGACACAGGAAGAAGAGAGATCATGATACAGAAAGACACAGGAAGAAGAGAGATCATGAAACAGAAAGACAAAGGAAGAAGAGAGATCATGATACAGAAACACACAAGAAGAAGAGAGATCATGATACAGGAAGACACAGGAAGAAGAGAGATCCTGATAGAGAAAGACACAGGAAGAAGAGAGATCATGATACAGGAAGACACAGGAAGAAGAGAGATCATGATACAGAAAGACACAGGAAGAAGAGAGATCATGATAGAGAAAGACGCAGGAAGAAGAGAGATCATTATACAGAAAGACACATGAGGAAGAGAGATCATGATACAGAAAGACACAGGAAGAAGAGAGATCATGATACAGAAAGACACAGGAAGAAGAGAGATCATGATACAGAAAGACACAGGAGGAAGAGAGATCCTGATAGAGAAAGACACAGGAAGAAGAGAGATCATGATACAGGAAGACACAGGAAGAAGAGAGATCATATGATACAGAAAGACACAGGAAGAAGAGAGAACATGATACAGAAAGACACAGGAAGAAGAGAGATCATGATACAGAAAGACACAGGAAGAAGAGAGATCATGATAGAGAAAGACACAGGAAGAAGATAGATCATGATACAGGAAGACACAGGAAGAAGAGAGATCATGATACAGAAAGACACAGGAAGAAGAGAGATCATGATACAGAAAGACACAGGAAGAAGAGAGATCATGATACAGAAAGACACAGGAAGAAGAGAGATCATGATACAGAAAGACACAGGAAGAAGAGAGATATTGATACAGAAAGACACAGGAAGAAGATAGATCATGATACAGAAAGACACAGGAAGAAGAGAGATCATGATACAGAAAGACACAGGAAGAAGAGATATCATGATACAGAAAGACACAGGAAGAAGAGAGATCATGATACAGAAAGACACAGGAAGAAGAGAGATCATGATACAGAAAGACACAGGAAGAAGTGAGATCATGATACAGAAAGACACAGGAAGAAGAGAGATCCTGATAGAGAAAGACACAGGAAGAAGAGAAATCCTGATACAGAAAGACACAGGAAGAATTGAGATCATGATACAGAAAGACACAGGAAGAAGAGAGATCATGATACAGAAAGACACAGGAAGAAGAGAGATCATGATACAGAAAGACACAGGAAGAAGAGAGATCATGATACAGGAAGACACAATAAGAAGAGAGATCGTGATACAGAAAGACACAGGAAGAAGAGAGATACTGATACAGAAAGACACAGGAAGAAGAGAGTTCATGAAACAGAAAGACACAGGAAGAAGAGAGATCATGATACAGAAACACACAGGGAGAAGAGAGATCATGATACAGAAAGACACAGGAAGAAGAGAGATCATGATACAGAAAGACACAGGAAGAAGAGAGATCATGAAACAGAAAGACAAAGGAAGAAGAGAGATCATGATACAGAAACACACAAGAAGAAGAGAGATCATGATACAGGAAGACACAGGAAGAAGAGAGATCCTGATAGAGAAAGACACAGGAAGAAGAGAGATCATGATACAGGAAGACACAGGAAGAAGAGAGATCATGATACAGAAAGACACAGGAAGAAGAGAGATCATGATAGAGAAAGACGCAGGAAGAAGAGAGATCATTATACAGAAAGACACATGAAGAAGAGAGATCATGATACAGAAAGACACAGGAAGAAGAGAGATACTGATACAGAAAGACACAGGAAGAAGAGAGTTCATGATACAGAAAGACACAGGAAGAAGAGAGATCATGATACAGAAACACACAGGGAGAAGAGAGATCATGATACAGAAAGACACAGGAAGAAGAGAGATCATGATACAGAAAGACACAGGAAGAAGAGAGATCATGAAACAGAAAGACAAAGGAAGAAGAGAGATCATGATACAGAAACACACAAGAAGAAGAGAGATCATGATACAGGAAGACACAGGAAGAAGAGAGATCCTGATAGAGAAAGACACAGGAAGAAGAAAGATCATGATACAGGAAGACACAGGAAGAAGAGAGATCATGATACAGAAAGACACAGGAAGAAGAGAGATCATGATAGAGAAAGACGCAGGAAGAAGAGATATCATTATACAGAAAGACACATGAGGAAGAGAGATCATGATACAGAAAGACACAGGAAGAAGAGAGATCATGATACAGAAAGACACAGGAAGAAGAGAGATCATGATACAGAAAGACACAGGAGGAAGAGAGATCCTGATAGAGAAAGACACAGGAAGAAGAGAGATCATGATACAGGAAGACACAGGAAGAAGAGAGATCATATGATACAGAAAGACACAGGAAGAAGAGAGATCATGATACAGAAAGACACAGGAAGAAGAGAGATCATGATACAGAAAGACACAGGAAGAAGAGAGATCATGATAGAGAAAGACACAGGAAGAAGATAGATCATGATACAAGAAGACACAGGAAGAAGAGAGATCATGATACAGAAAGACACAGGAAGAAGAGAGATCATGATACAGAAAGACACAGGAAGAAGAGAGATCATGATACAGAAAGACACAGGAAGAAGAGAGATCATGATACAGAAAGACACAGGAAGAAGAGAGATATTGATACAGAAAGACACAGGAAGAAGATAGATCATGATACAGAAAGACACAGGAAGAAGAGAGATCATGATACAGAAAGACACAGGAAGAAGAGATATCATGATACAGAAAGACACAGGAAGAAGAGAGATCATGATACAGAAAGACACTGGAAGAAGAGAGATCATGATACAGAAAGACACAGGAAGAAGAGAGATCATGATACAGAAAGACACAGGAAGAAGAGAGATCATTATACAGGAAGACACATGAAGAAGAGAGATCATGATACAGGAAGACACAGGAAGAAGAGAAATCATGATACAGAAAGACACAGGAAGAAGAGAGATCATGATACAGAAAGACACAGGAAGAAGAGAGATCATGATACAGAAAGACACAGGAAGAAGAGAGATCATGATACAGAAAAACACAGGAAGAAGAGAGATCATGATACAGAAAGACACAGGAGGAAGAGAGATCCTGATAGAGAAAGACACAGGAAGAAGAGAGATCATGATACAGAAAGACACAGGAAGAAGAGAGATCATGATACAGAAAGACACAGGAAGAAGAGAGATCATGATACAGAAAGACACAGGAAGAAGAGAGATCATGATACAGGAAGACACAATAAGAAGAGAGATCATGATACAGAAAGACACAGGAAGAAGAGAGATCATGATACAGAAAGACACATGAAGAAGAGAGATCATGATACAGGAAGACACAGGAAGAAGAGAAATCATGATACTGGAAGACACAGGAAGAAGAGAGATCATGATACAGAAAGACAGGAAGAAGAGAGATCATGATACAGGAAGACACAGGAAGAAGAGAGATCATGATACAGAAAGACACAGGAAGATGAGAGATCATGATACAAGAAGACACAGGAAGAAGAGAGATCATGATACAGAAAGACACAGGAAGAAGAGAGATCATGATACAGAAAGACACAGGAAGAAGAGAGATCATGATACAGAAAGACACAGGAAGAAGTGAGATCATGATACAGAAAGACACAGGAAGAAGAGAGATCCTGATAGAGAAAGACACAGGAAGAAGAGAAATCCTGATACAGAAAGACACAGGAAGAATTGAGATCATGATACAGAAAGACACAGGAAGAAGATAGATCATGATACAGAAAGACACAGGAAGAAGAGAGATCATGATACAGAAAGACACAGGAAGAAGAGAGATCATGATACAGGAAGACACAATAAGAAGAGAGATCATGATACAGAAAGACACAGGAAGAAGAGAGATACTGATACAGAAAGACACAGGAAGAAGAGAGTTCATGATACAGAAAGACACAGGAAGAAGAGAGATCATGATACAGAGACACACAGGGAGAAGAGAGATCATGATACAGAAAGACACAGGAAGAAGAGAGATCATGATACAGAAAGACACAGGAAGAAGAGAGATCATGAAACAGAAAGACAAAGGAAGAAGAGAGATCATGATACAGAAACACACAAGAAGAAGAGAGATCATGATACAGGAAGACACAGGAAGAAGAGAGATCCTGATAGAGAAAGACACAGGAAGAAGAGAGATCATGATACAGGAAGACACAGGAAGAAGAGAGATCATGATACAGAAAGACACAGGAAGAAGAGAGATCATGATAGAGAAAGACGCAGGAAGAAGAGAGATCATTATACAGAAAGACACATGAAGAAGAGAGATCATGATACAGAAAGACACAGGAAGAAGAGAGATACTGATACAGAAAGACACAGGAAGAAGAGAGTTCATGATACAGAAAGACACAGGAAGAAGAGAGATCATGATACAGAAACACACAGGGAGAAGAGAGATCATGATACAGAAAGACACAGGAAGAAGAGAGATCATGATACAGAAAGACACAGGAAGAAGAGAGATCATGAAACAGAAAGACAAAGGAAGAAGAGAGATCATGATACAGAAACACACAAGAAGAAGAGAGATCATGATACAGGAAGACACAGGAAGAAGAGAGATCATGATACAGAAACACACAGGGAGAAGAGAGATCATGATACAGAAAGACACAGGAAGAAGAGAGATCATGATACAGAAAGACACAGGAAGAAGAGAGATCATGAAACAGAAAGACAAAGGAAGAAGAGAGATCATGATACAGAAACACACAAGAAGAAGAGAGATCATGATACAGGAAGACACAGGAAGAAGAGAGATCCTGATAGAGAAAGACACAGGAAGAAGAGAGATCATGATACAGGAAGACACAGGAAGAAGAGAGATCATGATACAGAAAGACACAGGAAGAAGAGAGATCATGATAGAGAAAGACGCAGGAAGAAGAGAGATCATTATACAGAAAGACACATGAAGAAGAGAGATCATGATACAGAAAGACACAGGAAGAAGAGAGATACTGATACAGAAAGACACAGGAAGAAGAGAGTTCATGATACAGAAAGACACAGGAAGAAGAGAGATCATGATACAGAAACACACAGGGAGAAGAGAGATCATGATACAGAAAGACACAGGAAGAAGAGAGATCATGATACAGAAAGACACAGGAAGAAGAGAGATCATGATACAGAAAGACACAGGAAGAAGAGAGATCATGATACAGGAAGACACAATAAGAAGAGAGATCATGATACAGAAAGACACAGGAAGAAGAGAGATCATGATACAGAAAGACACATGAAGAAGAGAGATCATGATACAGGAAGACACAGGAAGAAGAGAAATCATGATACTGGAAGACACAGGAAGAAGAGAGATCATGATACAGAAAGACAGGAAGAAGAGAGATCATGATACAGGAAGACACAGGAAGAAGAGAGATCATGATACAGAAAGACACAGGAAGATGAGAGATCATGATACAAGAAGACACAGGAAGAAGAGAGATCATGATACAGAAAGACACAGGAAGAAGAGAGATCATGATACAGAAAGACACAGGAAGAAGAGAGATCATGATACAGAAAGACACAGGAAGAAGTGAGATCATGATACAGAAAGACACAGGAAGAAGAGAGATCCTGATAGAGAAAGACACAGGAAGAAGAGAAATCCTGATACAGAAAGACACAGGAAGAATTGAGATCATGATACAGAAAGACACAGGAAGAAGATAGATCATGATACAGAAAGACACAGGAAGAAGAGATTTCATGATACAGAAAGACACAGGAAGAAGAGAGATCATGATACAGGAAGACACAATAAGAAGAGAGATCATGATACAGAAAGACACAGGAAGAAGAGAGATACTGATACAGAAAGACACAGGAAGAAGAGAGTTCATGATACAGAAAGACACAGGAAGAAGAGAGATCATGATACAGAAACACACAGGGAGAAGAGAGATCATGATACAGAAAGACACAGGAAGAAGAGAGATCATGATACAGAAAGACACAGGAAGAAGAGAGATCATGAAACAGAAAGACAAAGGAAGAAGAGAGATCATGATACAGAAACACACAAGAAGAAGAGAGATCATGATACAGGAAGACACAGGAAGAAGAGAGATCCTGATAGAGAAAGACACAGGAAGAAGAGAGATCATGATACAGGAAGACACAGGAAGAAGAGAGATCATGATACAGAAAGACACAGGAAGAAGAGAGATCATGATAGAGAAAGACGCAGGAAGAAGAGAGATCATTATACAGAAAGACACATGAAGAAGAGAGATCATGATACAGAAAGACACAGGAAGAAGAGAGATACTGATACAGAAAGACACAGGAAGAAGAGAGTTCATGATACAGAAAGACACAGGAAGAAGAGAGATCATGATACAGAAACACACAGGGAGAAGAGAGATCATGATACAGAAAGACACAGGAAGAAGAGAGATCATGATACAGAAAGACACAGGAAGAAGAGAGATCATGAAACAGAAAGACAAAGGAAGAAGAGAGATCATGATACAGAAACACACAAGAAGAAGAGAGATCATGATACAGGAAGACACAGGAAGAAGAGAGATCATGATACAGAAACACACAGGGAGAAGAGAGATCATGATACAGAAAGACACAGGAAGAAGAGAGATCATGATACAGAAAGACACAGGAAGAAGAGAGATCATGAAACAGAAAGACAAAGGAAGAAGAGAGATCATGATACAGAAACACACAAGAAGAAGAGAGATCATGATACAGGAAGACACAGGAAGAAGAGAGATCCTGATAGAGAAAGACACAGGAAGAAGAGAGATCATGATACAGGAAGACACAGGAAGAAGAGAGATCATGATACAGAAAGACACAGGAAGAAGAGAGATCATGATAGAGAAAGACGCAGGAAGAAGAGAGATCATTATACAGAAAGACACATGAAGAAGAGAGATCATGATACAGAAAGACACAGGAAGAAGAGAGATACTGATACAGAAAGACACAGGAAGAAGAGAGTTCATGATACAGAAAGACACAGGAAGAAGAGAGATCATGATACAGAAACACACAGGGAGAAGAGAGATCATGATACAGAAAGACACAGGAAGAAGAGAGATCATGATACAGAAAGACACAGGAAGAAGAGAGATCATGAAACAGAAAGACAAAGGAAGAAGAGAGATCATGATACAGAAACACACAAGAAGAAGAGAGATCATGATACAGGAAGACACAGGAAGAAGAGAGATCCTGATAGAGAAAGACACAGGAAGAAGAAAGATCATGATACAGGAAGACACAGGAAGAAGAGAGATCATGATACAGAAAGACACAGGAAGAAGAGAGATCATGATAGAGAAAGACGCAGGAAGAAGAGAGATCATTATACAGAAAGACACATGAGGAAGAGAGATCCTGATACAGAAAGACACAGGAAGAAGAGAGATCATGATACAGAAAGACACAGGAAGAAGAGAGATCATGATACAGAAAGACACAGGAGGAAGAGAGATCATGATAGAGAAAAACACAGGAAGAAGAGAGATCATGATACAGGAAGACACAGGAAGAAGAGAGATCATATGATACAGAAAGACACAGGAAGAAGAGAGATCCTGATAGAGAAAGACACAGGAAGAAGAGAAATCCTGATACAGAAAGACACAGGAAGAATTGAGATCATGATACAGAAAGACACAGGAAGAAGATAGATCATGATACAGAAAGACACAGGAAGAAGAGATTTCATGATACAGAAAGACACAGGAAGAAGAGAGATCATGATACAGGAAGACACAATAAGAAGAGAGATCATGATACAGAAAGACACAGGAAGAAGAGAGATACTGATACAGAAAGACACAGGAAGAAGAGAGTTCATGATACAGAAAGACACAGGAAGAAGAGAGATCATGATACAGAAACACACAGGGAGAAGAGAGATCATGATACAGAAAGACACAGGAAGAAGAGAGATCATGATACAGAAAGACACAGGAAGAAGAGAGATCATGAAACAGAAAGACAAAGGAAGAAGAGAGATCATGATACAGAAACACACAAGAAGAAGAGAGATCATGATACAGGAAGACACAGGAAGAAGAGAGATCCTGATAGAGAAAGACACAGGAAGAAGAGAGATCATGATACAGGAAGACACAGGAAGAAGAGAGATCATGATACAGAAAGACACAGGAAGAAGAGAGATCATGATAGAGAAAGACGCAGGAAGAAGAGAGATCATTATACAGAAAGACACATGAAGAAGAGAGATCATGATACAGAAAGACACAGGAAGAAGAGAGATACTGATACAGAAAGACACAGGAAGAAGAGAGTTCATGATACAGAAAGACACAGGAAGAAGAGAGATCATGATACAGAAACACACAGGGAGAAGAGAGATCATGATACAGAAAGACACAGGAAGAAGAGAGATCATGATACAGAAAGACACAGGAAGAAGAGAGATCATGAAACAGAAAGACAAAGGAAGAAGAGAGATCATGATACAGAAACACACAAGAAGAAGAGAGATCATGATACAGGAAGACACAGGAAGAAGAGAGATCATGATACAGAAACACACAGGGAGAAGAGAGATCATGATACAGAAAGACACAGGAAGAAGAGAGATCATGATACAGAAAGACACAGGAAGAAGAGAGATCATGAAACAGAAAGACAAAGGAAGAAGAGAGATCATGATACAGAAACACACAAGAAGAAGAGAGATCATGATACAGGAAGACACAGGAAGAAGAGAGATCCTGATAGAGAAAGACACAGGAAGAAGAGAGATCATGATACAGGAAGACACAGGAAGAAGAGAGATCATGATACAGAAAGACACAGGAAGAAGAGAGATCATGATAGAGAAAGACGCAGGAAGAAGAGAGATCATTATACAGAAAGACACATGAAGAAGAGAGATCATGATACAGAAAGACACAGGAAGAAGAGAGATACTGATACAGAAAGACACAGGAAGAAGAGAGTTCATGATACAGAAAGACACAGGAAGAAGAGAGATCATGATACAGAAACACACAGGGAGAAGAGAGATCATGATACAGAAAGACACAGGAAGAAGAGAGATCATGATACAGAAAGACACAGGAAGAAGAGAGATCATGAAACAGAAAGACAAAGGAAGAAGAGAGATCATGATACAGAAACACACAAGAAGAAGAGAGATCATGATACAGGAAGACACAGGAAGAAGAGAGATCCTGATAGAGAAAGACACAGGAAGAAGAAAGATCATGATACAGGAAGACACAGGAAGAAGAGAGATCATGATACAGAAAGACACAGGAAGAAGAGAGATCATGATAGAGAAAGACGCAGGAAGAAGAGAGATCATTATACAGAAAGACACATGAGGAAGAGAGATCATGATACAGAAAGACACAGGAAGAAGAGAGATCATGATACAGAAAGACACAGGAAGAAGAGAGATCATGATACAGAAAGACACAGGAAGAAGAGAGATCATATGATACAGAAAGACACAGGAAGAAGAGAGATCCTGATAGAGAAAGACACAGGAAGAAGAGAAATCCTGATACAGAAAGACACAGGAAGAATTGAGATCATGATACAGAAAGACACAGGAAGAAGATAGATCATGATACAGAAAGACACAGGAAGAAGAGATTTCATGATACAGAAAGACACAGGAAGAAGAGAGATCATGATACAGGAAGACACAATAAGAAGAGAGATCATGATACAGAAAGACACAGGAAGAAGAGAGATACTGATACAGAAAGACACAGGAAGAAGAGAGTTCATGATACAGAAAGACACAGGAAGAAGAGAGATCATGATACAGAAACACACAGGGAGAAGAGAGATCATGATACAGAAAGACACAGGAAGAAGAGAGATCATGATACAGAAAGACACAGGAAGAAGAGAGATCATGAAACAGAAAGACAAAGGAAGAAGAGAGATCATGATACAGAAACACACAAGAAGAAGAGAGATCATGATACAGGAAGACACAGGAAGAAGAGAGATCCTGATAGAGAAAGACACAGGAAGAAGAGAGATCATGATACAGGAAGACACAGGAAGAAGAGAGATCATGATACAGAAAGACACAGGAAGAAGAGAGATCATGATAGAGAAAGACGCAGGAAGAAGAGAGATCATTATACAGAAAGACACATGAAGAAGAGAGATCATGATACAGAAAGACACAGGAAGAAGAGAGATACTGATACAGAAAGACACAGGAAGAAGAGAGTTCATGATACAGAAAGACACAGGAAGAAGAGAGATCATGATACAGAAACACACAGGGAGAAGAGAGATCATGATACAGAAAGACACAGGAAGAAGAGAGATCATGATACAGAAAGACACAGGAAGAAGAGAGATCATGAAACAGAAAGACAAAGGAAGAAGAGAGATCATGATACAGAAACACACAAGAAGAAGAGAGATCATGATACAGGAAGACACAGGAAGAAGAGAGATCATGATACAGAAACACACAGGGAGAAGAGAGATCATGATACAGAAAGACACAGGAAGAAGAGAGATCATGATACAGAAAGACACAGGAAGAAGAGAGATCATGAAACAGAAAGACAAAGGAAGAAGAGAGATCATGATACAGAAACACACAAGAAGAAGAGAGATCATGATACAGGAAGACACAGGAAGAAGAGAGATCCTGATAGAGAAAGACACAGGAAGAAGAGAGATCATGATACAGGAAGACACAGGAAGAAGAGAGATCATGATACAGAAAGACACAGGAAGAAGAGAGATCATGATAGAGAAAGACGCAGGAAGAAGAGAGATCATTATACAGAAAGACACATGAAGAAGAGAGATCATGATACAGAAAGACACAGGAAGAAGAGAGATACTGATACAGAAAGACACAGGAAGAAGAGAGTTCATGATACAGAAAGACACAGGAAGAAGAGAGATCATGATACAGAAACACACAGGGAGAAGAGAGATCATGATACAGAAAGACACAGGAAGAAGAGAGATCATGATACAGAAAGACACAGGAAGAAGAGAGATCATGAAACAGAAAGACAAAGGAAGAAGAGAGATCATGATACAGAAACACACAAGAAGAAGAGAGATCATGATACAGGAAGACACAGGAAGAAGAGAGATCCTGATAGAGAAAGACACAGGAAGAAGAAAGATCATGATACAGGAAGACACAGGAAGAAGAGAGATCATGATACAGAAAGACACAGGAAGAAGAGAGATCATGATAGAGAAAGACGCAGGAAGAAGAGAGATCATTATACAGAAAGACACATGAGGAAGAGAGATCATGATACAGAAAGACACAGGAAGAAGAGAGATCATGATACAGAAAGACACAGGAAGAAGAGAGATCATGATACAGAAAGACACAGGAGGAAGAGAGATCATGATAGAGAAAAACACAGGAAGAAGAGAGATCATGATACAGGAAGACACAGGAAGAAGAGAGATCATATGATACAGAAAGACACAGGAAGAAGAGAGATCATGATACAGAAAGACACAGGAAGAAGAGAGATCATGATACAGAAAGACACAGGAAGAAGAGAGATCATGATAGAGAAAGACACAGGAAGAAGATAGATCATGATACATGAAGACACAGGAAGAAGAGAGATCATGATACAGAAAGACACAGGAAGAAGAGAGATCATGATACAGAAAGACACAGGAAGAAGAGAGATCATGATACAGAAAGACACAGGAAGAAGAGAGATCATGATACAGAAAGACACAGGAAGAAGAGAGATATTGATACAGAAATACACAGGAAGAAGATAGATCATGATACAGAAAGACACAGGAAGAAGAGAGATCATGATACAGAAAGACACAGGAAGAAGAGATATCATGATACAGAAAGACACAGGAAGAAGAGAGATCATGATACAGAAAGACACTGGAAGAAGAGAGATCATGATACAGAAAGACACAGGAAGAAGAGAGATCATGATACAGAAAGACACAGGAAGAAGAGAGATCATTATACAGGAAGACACATGAAGAAGAGAGATCATGATACAGGAAGACACAGGAAGAAGAGAAATCATGATACAGAAAGACACAGGAAGAAGAGAGATCATGATACAGAAAGACACAGGAAGAAGAGAGATCATGATACAGAAAGACACAGGAAGAAGAGAGATCATGATACAGAAAAACACAGGAAGAAGAGAGATCATGATACAGAAAGACACAGGAGGAAGAGAGATCCTGATAGAGAAAGACACAGGAAGAAGAGAGATCATGATACAGAAAGACACAGGAAGAAGAGAGATCATGATACAGAAAGACACAGGAAGAAGAGAGATCATGATACAGAAAGACACAGGAAGAAGAGAGATCATGATACAGGAAGACACAATAAGAAGAGAGATCATGATACAGAAAGACACAGGAAGAAGAGAGATCATGATACAGAAAGACACATGAAGAAGAGAGATCATGATACAGGAAGACACAGGAAGAAGAGAAATCATGATACTGGAAGACACAGGAAGAAGAGAGATCATGATACAGAAAGACAGGAAGAAGAGAGATCATGATACAGGAAGACACAGGAAGAAGAGAGATCATGATACAGAAAGACACAGGAAGATGAGAGATCATGATACAAGAAGACACAGGAAGAAGAGAGATCATGATACAGAAAGACACAGGAAGAAGAGAGATCATGATACAGAAAGACACAGGAAGAAGAGAGATCATGATACAGAAAGACACAGGAAGAAGTGAGATCATGATACAGAAAGACACAGGAAGAAGAGAGATCCTGATAGAGAAAGACACAGGAAGAATAGAAATCCTGATACAGAAAGACACAGGAAGAATTGAGATCATGATACAGAAAGACACAGGAAGAAGAGAGATCATGATACAGAAAGACACAGGAAGAAGAGAGATCATGATACAGAAAGACACAGGAAGAAGAGAGATCATGATACAGGAAGACACAATAAGAAGAGAGATCATGATACAGAAAGACACAGGAAGAAGAGAGATACTGATACAGAAAGACACAGGAAGAAGAGAGTTCATGATACAGAAAGACACAGGAAGAAGAGAGATCATGATACAGAAACACACAGGGAGAAGAGAGATCATGATACAGAAAGACACAGGAAGAAGAGAGATCATGATACAGAAAGACACAGGAAGAAGAGAGATCATGAAACAGAAAGACAAAGGAAGAAGAGAGATCATGATACAGAAACACACAAGAAGAAGAGAGATCATGATACAGGAAGACACAGGAAGAAGAGAGATCCTGATAGAGAAAGACACAGGAAGAAGAGAGATCATGATACAGGAAGACACAGGAAGAAGAGAGATCATGATACAGAAAGACACAGGAAGAAGAGAGATCATGATAGAGAAAGACGCAGGAAGAAGAGAGATCATTATACAGAAAGACACATGAAGAAGAGAGATCATGATACAGAAAGACACAGGAAGAAGAGAGATACTGATACAGAAAGACACAGGAAGAAGAGAGTTCATGATACAGAAAGACACAGGAAGAAGAGAGATCATGATACAGAAACACACAGGGAGAAGAGAGATCATGATACAGAAAGACACAGGAAGAAGAGAGATCATGATACAGAAAGACACAGGAAGAAGAGAGATCATGAAACAGAAAGACAAAGGAAGAAGAGAGATCATGATACAGAAACACACAAGAAGAAGAGAGATCATGATACAGGAAGACACAGGAAGAAGAGAGATCCTGATAGAGAAAGACACAGGAAGAAGAGAGATCATGATACAGGAAGACACAGGAAGAAGAGAGATCATGATACAGAAAGACACAGGAAGAAGAGAGATCATGATAGAGAAAGACGCAGGAAGAAGAGAGATCATTATACAGAAAGACACATGAGGAAGAGAGATCATGATACAGAAAGACACAGGAAGAAGAGAGATCATGATACAGAAAGACACAGGAAGAAGAGAGATCATGATACAGAAAGACACAGGAGGAAGAGAGATCCTGATAGAGAAAGACACAGGAAGAAGAGAGATCATGATACAGGAAGACACAGGAAGAAGAGATATCATATGATACAGAAAGACACAGGAAGAAGAGAGATCATGATACAGAAAGACACAGGAAGAAGAGAGATCATGATACAGAAAGACACAGAAAGAAGAGAGATCATGATAGAGAAAGACACAGGAAGAAGATAGATCATGATACAGGAAGACACAGGAAGAAGAGAGATCATGATACAGAAAGACACAGGAAGAAGAGAGATCATGATACAGAAAGACACAGGAAGAAGAGAGATCATGATACAGAAAGACACAGGAAGAAGAGAGATCATGATACAGAAAGACACAGGAAGAAGAGAGATATTGATACAGAAAGACACAGGAAGAAGATAGATCATGATACAGAAAGACACAGGAAGAAGAGATATCATGATACAGAAAGACACAGGAAGAAGAGAGATCATGATACAGAAAGACACAGGAAGAAGAGAGATCATGATACAGAAAGACACAGGAAGAAGTGAGATCATGATACAGAAAGACACAGGAAGAAGAGAGATCCTGATAGAGAAAGACACAGGAAGAAGAGAAATCCTGATACAGAAAGACACAGGAAGAATTGAGATCATGATACAGAAAGACACAGGAAGAAGAGAGATCATGATACAGAAAGACACAGGAAGAAGAGAGATCATGATACAGAAAAGCACAGGAAGAAGAGAGATCATGATACAGAAAGACACAGGAGGAAGAGAGATCCTGATAGAGAAAGACACAGGAAGAAGAGAGATCATGATACAGAAAGACACAGGAAGAAGAGAGATCATGATACAGAAAGACACAGGAAGAAGAGAGATCATGATACAGAAAGACACAGGAAGAAGAGAGATCATGATACAGGAAGACACAATAAGAAGAGAGATCATGATACAGAAAGACACAGGAAGAAGAGAGATCATGATACAGAAAGACACATGAAGAAGAGAGATCATGATACAGGAAGACACAGGAAGAAGAGAAATCATGATACTGGAAGACACAGGAAGAAGAGAGATCATGATACAGAAAGACAGGAAGAAGAGAGATCATGATACAGGAAGACACAGGAAGAAGAGAGATCATGATACAGAAAGACACAGGAAGATGAGAGATCATGATACAAGAAGACACAGGAAGAAGAGAGATCATGATACAGAAAGACACAGGAAGAAGAGAGATCATGATACAGAAAGACACAGGAAGAAGAGAGATCATGATACAGAAAGACACAGGAAGAAGTGAGATCATGATACAGAAAGACACAGGAAGAAGAGAGATCCTGATAGAGAAAGACACAGGAAGAAGAGAAATCCTGATACAGAAAGACACAGGAAGAATTGAGATCATGATACAGAAAGACACAGGAAGAAGAGAGATCATGATACAGAAAGACACAGGAAGAAGAGAGATCATGATACAGAAAGACACAGGAAGAAGAGAGATCATGATACAGGAAGACACAATAAGAAGAGAGATCATGATACAGAAAGACACAGGAAGAAGAGAGATACTGATACAGAAAGACACAGGAAGAAGAGAGTTCATGATACAGAAAGACACAGGAAGAAGAGAGATCATGATACAGAAACACACAGGGAGAAGAGAGATCATGATACAGAAAGACACAGGAAGAAGAGAGATCATGATACAGAAAGACACAGGAAGAAGAGAGATCATGAAACAGAAAGACAAAGGAAGAAGAGAGATCATGATACAGAAACACACAAGAAGAAGAGAGATCATGATACAGGAAGACACAGGAAGAAGAGAGATCCTGATAGAGAAAGACACAGGAAGAAGAGAGATCATGATACAGGAAGACACAGGAAGAAGAGAGATCATGATACAGAAAGACACAGGAAGAAGAGAGATCATGATAGAGAAAGACGCAGGAAGAAGAGAGATCATGATACAGGAAGACACATGAAGAAGAGAGATCATGATACAGGAAGACACAGGAAGAAGAGAAATCATGATACAGAAAGACACAGGAAGAAGAGAGATCATGATACAGAAAGACACAGGAAGAAGAGAGATCATGATACAGAAAGACACAGGAAGAAGAGAGATCATGATACAGAAAAACACAGGAAGAAGAGAGATCATGATACAGAAAGACACAGGAGGAAGAGAGATCCTGATAGAGAAAGACACAGGAAGAAGAGAAATCATGATACTGGAAGACACAGGAAGAAGAGAGATCATGATACAGAAAGACAGGAAGAAGAGAGATCATGATACAGGAAGACACAGGAAGAAGAGAGATCATGATACAGAAAGACACAGGAAGATGAGAGATCATGATACAAGAAGACACAGGAAGAAGAGAGATCATGATACAGAAAGACACAGGAAGAAGAGAGATCATGATACAGAAAGACACAGGAAGAAGAGAGATCATGATACAGAAAGACACAGGAAGAAGTGAGATCATGATACAGAAAGACACAGGAAGAAGAGAGATCCTGATAGAGAAAGACACAGGAAGAAGAGAAATCCTGATACAGAAAGACACAGGAAGAATTGAGATCATGATACAGAAAGACACAGGAAGAAGAGAGATCATGATACAGAAAGACACAGGAAGAAGAGAGATCATGATACAGAAAGACACAGGAAGAAGAGAGATCATGATACAGGAAGACACAATAAGAAGAGAGATCATGATACAGAAAGACACAGGAAGAAGAGAGATACTGATACAGAAAGACACAGGAAGAAGAGAGTTCATGATACAGAAAGACACAGGAAGAAGAGAGATCATGATACAGAAACACACAGGGAGAAGAGAGATCATGATACAGAAAGACACAGGAAGAAGAGAGATCATGATACAGAAAGACACAGGAAGAAGAGAGATCATGAAACAGAAAGACAAAGGAAGAAGAGAGATCATGATACAGAAACACACAAGAAGAAGAGAGATCATGATACAGGAAGACACAGGAAGAAGAGAGATCCTGATAGAGAAAGACACAGGAAGAAGAGAGATCATGATACAGGAAGACACAGGAAGAAGAGAGATCATGATACAGAAAGACACAGGAAGAAGAGAGATCATGATAGAGAAAGACGCAGGAAGAAGAGAGATCATTATACAGAAAGACACATGAAGAAGAGAGATCATGATACAGAAAGACACAGGAAGAAGAGAGATACTGATACAGAAAGACACAGGAAGAAGAGAGTTCATGATACAGAAAGACACAGGAAGAAGAGAGATCATGATACAGAAACACACAGGGAGAAGAGAGATCATGATACAGAAAGACACAGGAAGAAGAGAGATCATGATACAGAAAGACACAGGAAGAAGAGAGATCATGAAACAGAAAGACAAAGGAAGAAGAGAGATCATGATACAGAAACACACAAGAAGAAGAGAGATCATGATACAGGAAGACACAGGAAGAAGAGAGATCCTGATAGAGAAAGACACAGGAAGAAGAGAGATCATGATACAGGAAGACACAGGAAGAAGAGAGATCATGATACAGAAAGACACAGGAAGAAGAGAGATCATGATAGAGAAAGACGCAGGAAGAAGAGAGATCATTATACAGAAAGACACATGAGGAAGAGAGATCATGATACAGAAAGACACAGGAAGAAGAGAGATCATGATACAGAAAGACACAGGAAGAAGAGAGATCATGATACAGAAAGACACAGGAGGAAGAGAGATCCTGATAGAGAAAGACACAGGAAGAAGAGAGATCATGATACAGGAAGACACAGGAAGAAGAGAGATCATATGATACAGAAAGACACAGGAAGAAGAGAGATCATGATACAGAAAGACACAGGAAGAAGAGAGATCATGATACAGAAAGACACAGAAAGAAGAGAGATCATGATAGAGAAAGACACAGGAAGAAGATAGATCATGATACAGGAAGACACAGGAAGAAGAGAGATCATGATACAGAAAGACACAGGAAGAAGAGAGATCATGATACAGAAAGACACAGGAAGAAGAGAGATCATGATACAGAAAGACACAGGAAGAAGAGAGATCATGATACAGAAAGACACAGGAAGAAGAGAGATATTGATACAGAAAGACACAGGAAGAAGATAGATCATGATACAGAAAGACACAGGAAGAAGAGAGATCATGATACAGAAAGACACAGGAAGAAGAGATATCATGATACAGAAAGACACAGGACGAAGAGAGATCATGATACAGAAAGACACAGGAAGAAGAGAGATCATGATACAGAAAGACACAGGAAGAAGTGAGATCATGATACAGAAAGACACAGGAAGAAGAGAGATCCTGATAGAGAAAGACACAGGAAGAAGAGAAATCCTGATACAGAAAGACACAGGAAGAATTGAGATCATGATACAGAAAGACACAGGAAGAAGAGAGATCATGATACAGAAAGACACAGGAAGAAGAGAGATCATGATACAGAAAGACACAGGAAGAAGAGAGATCATGATACAGGAAGACACAATAAGAAGAGATATCGTGATACAGAAAGACACAGGAAGAAGAGAGATACTGATACAGAAAGACACAGGAAGAAGAGAGTTCATGATACAGAAAGACACAGGAAGAAGAGAGATCATGATACAGAAACACACAGGGAGAAGAGAGATCATGATACAGAAAGACACAGGAAGAAGAGAGATCATGATACAGAAAGACACAGGAAGAAGAGAGATCATGAAACAGAAAGACAAAGGAAGAAGAGAGATCATGATACAGAAACACACAAGAAGAAGAGAGATCATGATACAGGAAGACACAGGAAGAAGAGAGATCATGATAGAGAAAGACACAGGAAGAAGAGAGATCATGATACAGGAAGACACAGGAAGAAGAGAGATCATGATACAGAAAGACACAGGAAGAAGAGAGATCATGATAGAGAAAGACGCAGGAAGAAGAGAGATCATGATACAGGAAGACACATGAAGAAGAGAGATCATGATACAGGAAGACACAGGAAGAAGAGAAATCATGATACAAAAAGACACAGGAAGAAGAGAGATCATGATACAGAAAGACACAGGAAGAAGAGAGATCATGATACAGAAAGACACAGGAAGAAGAGAGATCATGATACAGAAAAACACAGGAAGAAGAGAGATCATGATACAGAAAGACACAGGAGGAAGAGAGATCCTGATAGAGAAAGACACAGGAAGAAGAGAGATCATGATACAGAAAGACACAGGAAGAAGAGAGATCATGATACAGAAAGACACAGGAAGAAGAGAGATCATGATACAGAAAGACACAGGAAGAAGAGAGATCATGATACAGGAAGACACAATAAGAAGAGAGATCATGATACAGAAAGACACAGGAAGAAGAGAGATCATGATACAGAAAGACACATGAAGAAGAGAGATCATGATACAGGAAGACACAGGAAGAAGAGAAATCATGATACTGGAAGACACAGGAAGAAGAGAGATCATGATACAGAAAGACAGGAAGAAGAGAGATCATGATACAGGAAGACACAGGAAGAAGAGAGATCATGATACAGAAAGACACAGGAAGATGAGAGATCATGATACAAGAAGACACAGGAAGAAGAGAGATCATGATACAGAAAGACACAGGAAGAAGAGAGATCATGATACAGAAAGACACAGGAAGAAGAGAGATCATGATACAGAAAGACACAGGAAGAAGAGAGATCATGATACAGAAAGACACAGGAAGAAGAGAGATCATGATACAGAAAGACACAGGAAGAAGAGAGATCATGATACAGAAAGACACAGAAAGAAGAGAGATCATGATAGAGAAAGACACAGGAAGAAGATAGATCATGATACAGGAAGACACAGGAAGAAGAGAGATCATGATACAGAAAGACACAGGAAGAAGAGAGATCATGATACAGAAAGACACAGGAAGAAGAGAGATCATGATACAGAAAGACACAGGAAGAAGAGAGATACTGATACAGAAAGACACAGGAAGAAGAGAGTTCATGATACAGAAAGACACAGGAAGAAGAGAGATCATGATACAGAAACACACAGGGAGAAGAGAGATCATGATACAGAAAGACACAGGAAGAAGAGAGATCATGATACAGAAAGACACAGGAAGAAGAGAGATCATGAAACAGAAAGACAAAGGAAGAAGAGAGATCATGATACAGAAACACACAAGAAGAAGAGAGATCATGATACAGGAAGACAAAGGAAGAAGAGAGATCCTGATAGAGAAAGACACAGGAAGAAGAGAGATCATGATACAGGAAGACACAGGAAGAAGAGAGATCATGATACAGAAAGACACAGGAAGAAGAGAGATCATGATAGAGAAAGACGCAGGAAGAAGAGAGATCATGATACAGGAAGACACATGAAGAAGAGAGATCATGATACAGGAAGACACAGGAAGAAGAGAAATCATGATACAAAAAGACACAGGAAGAAGAGAGATCATGATACAGAAAGACACAGGAAGAAGAGAGATCATGATACAGAAAGACACAGGAAGAAGAGAGATCATGATACAGAAAAACACAGGAAGAAGAGAGATCATGATACAGAAAGACACAGGAGGAAGAGAGATCCTGATAGAGAAAGACACAGGAAGAAGAGAGATCATGATACAGAAAGACACAGGAAGAAGAGAGATCATGATACAGAAAGACACAGGAAGAAGAGAGATCATGATACAGAAAGACACAGGAAGAAGAGAGATCATGATACAGGAAGACACAATAAGAAGAGAGATCATGATACAGAAAGACACAGGAAGAAGAGAGATCATGATACAGAAAGACACATGAAGAAGAGAGATCATGATACAGGAAGACACAGGAAGAAGAGAAATCATGATACTGGAAGACACAGGAAGAAGAGAGATCATGATACAGAAAGACAGGAAGAAGAGAGATCATGATACAGGAAGACACAGGAAGAAGAGAGATCATGATACAGAAAGACACAGGAAGATGAGAGATCATGATACAAGAAGACACAGGAAGAAGAGAGATCATGATACAGAAAGACACAGGAAGAAGAGAGATCATGATACAGAAAGACACAGGAAGAAGAGAGATCATGATACAGAAAGACACAGGAAGAAGAGAGATCATGATACAGAAAGACACAGGAAGAAGAGAGATCATGATACAGAAAGACACAGAAAGAAGAGAGATCATGATAGAGAAAGACACAGGAAGAAGATAGATCATGATACAGGAAGACACAGGAAGAAGAGAGATCATGATACAGAAAGACACAGGAAGAAGAGAGATCATGATACAGAAAGACACAGGAAGAAGAGAGATCATGATACAGAAAGACACAGGAAGAAGAGAGATACTGATACAGAAAGACACAGGAAGAAGAGAGTTCATGATACAGAAAGACACAGGAAGAAGAGAGATCATGATACAGAAACACACAGGGAGAAGAGAGATCATGATACAGAAAGACACAGGAAGAAGAGAGATCATGATACAGAAAGACACAGGAAGAAGAGAGATCATGAAACAGAAAGACAAAGGAAGAAGAGAGATCATGATACAGAAACACACAAGAAGAAGAGAGATCATGATACAGGAAGACACAGGAAGAAGAGAGATCCTGATAGAGAAAGACACAGGAAGAAGAGAGATCATGATACAGGAAGACACAGGAAGAAGAGAGATCATGATACAGAAAGACACAGGAAGAAGAGAGATCATGATAGAGAAAGACGCAGGAAGAAGAGAGATCATGATACAGGAAGACACATGAAGAAGAGAGATCATGATACAGGAAGACACAGGAAGAAGAGAAATCATGATACAAAAAGACACAGGAAGAAGAGAGATCATGATACAGAAAGACACAGGAAGAAGAGAGATCATGATACAGAAAGACACAGGAAGAAGAGAGATCATGATACAGAAAAACACAGGAAGAAGAGAGATCATGATACAGAAAGACACAGGAGGAAGAGAGATCCTGATAGAGAAAGACACAGGAAGAAGAGAGATCATGATACAGAAAGACACAGGAAGAAGAGAGATCATGATACAGAAAGACACAGGAAGAAGAGAGATCATGATACAGAAAGACACAGGAAGAAGAGAGATCATGATACAGGAAGACACAATAAGAAGAGAGATCATGATACAGAAAGACACAGGAAGAAGAGAGATCATGATACAGAAAGACACATGAAGAAGAGAGATCATGATACAGGAAGACACAGGAAGAAGAGAAATCATGATACTGGAAGACACAGGAAGAAGAGAGATCATGATACAGAAAGACAGGAAGAAGAGAGATCATGATACAGGAAGACACAGGAAGAAGAGAGATCATGATACAGAAAGACACAGGAAGATGAGAGATCATGATACAAGAAGACACAGGAAGAAGAGAGATCATGATACAGAAAGACACAGGAAGAAGAGAGATCATGATACAGAAAGACACAGGAAGAAGAGAGATCATGATACAGAAAGACACAGGAAGAAGAGAGATCCTGATAGAGAAAGACACAGGAAGAAGAGAAATCCTGATACAGAAAGACACAGGAAGAATTGAGATCATGATACAGAAAGACACAGGAAGAAGAGAGATCATGATACAGAAAGACACAGGAAGAAGATAGATCATGATACAGAAAGACACAGGAAGAAGAGAGATCATGATACAGGAAGACACAATAAGAAGAGAGATCATGATACAGAAAGACACAGGAAGAAGAGAGATACTGATACAGAAAGACACAGGAAGAAGAGAGTTCATGATACAGAAAGACACAGGAAGAAGAGAGATCATGATACAGAAAGACACAGGAAGAAGAGAGATCATGATAGAGAAAGACGCAGGAAGAAGAGAGATCATGATACAGAAAGACACAGGAAGAAGAGAGATACTGATACAGAAAGACACAGGAAGAAGAGAGTTCATGATACAGAAAGACACAGGAAGAAGAGAGATCATGATACAGAAACACACAGGGAGAAGAGAGATCATGATACAGAAAGACACAGGAAGAAGAGAGATCATGATACAGAAAGACACAGGAAGAAGAGAGATCATGAAACAGAAAGACAAAGGAAGAAGAGAGATCATGATACAGAAACACACAAGAAGAAGAGAGATCATGATACAGGAAGACACAGGAAGAAGAGAGATCCTGATAGAGAAAGACACAGGAAGAAGAGAGATCATGATACAGGAAGACACAGGAAGAAGAGAGATCATGATACAGAAAGACACAGGAAGAAGAGAGATCATGATAGAGAAAGACGCAGGAAGAAGAGAGATCATTATACAGAAAGACACATGAGGAAGAGAGATCATGATACAGAAAGACACAGGAAGAAGAGAGATCATGATACAGAAAGACACAGGAAGAAGAGAGATCATGATACAGAAAGACACAGGAGGAAGAGAGATCCTGATAGAGAAAGACACAGGAAGAAGAGAGATCATGATACAGGAAGACACAGGAAGAAGAGAGATCATATGATACAGAAAGACACAGGAAGAAGAGAGAACATGATACAGAAAGACACAGGAAGAAGAGAGATCATGATACAGAAAGACACAGGAAGAAGAGAGATCATGATAGAGAAAGACACAGGAAGAAGATAGATCATGATACAGGAAGACACAGGAAGAAGAGAGATCATGATACAGAAAGACACAGGAAGAAGAGAGATCATGATACAGAAAGACACAGGAAGAAGAGAGATCATGATACAGAAAGACACAGGAAGAAGAGAGATCATGATACAGAAAGACACAGGAAGAAGAGAGATATTGATACAGAAAGACACAGGAAGAAGATAGATCATGATACAGAAAGACACAGGAAGAAGAGAGATCATGATACAGAAAGACACAGGAAGAAGAGATATCATGATACAGAAAGACACAGGAAGAAGAGAGATCATGATACAGAAAGACACAGGAAGAAGAGAGATCATGATACAGAAAGACACAGGAAGAAGTGAGATCATGATACAGAAAGACACAGGAAGAAGAGAGATCCTGATAGAGAAAGACACAGGAAGAAGAGAAATCCTGATACAGAAAGACACAGGAAGAATTGAGATCATGATACAGAAAGACACAGGAAGAAGAGAGATCATGATACAGAAAGACACAGGAAGAAGAGAGATCATGATACAGAAAGACACAGGAAGAAGAGAGATCATGATACAGGAAGACACAATAAGAAGAGAGATCGTGATACAGAAAGACACAAGAAGAAGAGAGATACTGATACAGAAAGACACAGGAAGAAGAGAGTTCATGAAACAGAAAGACACAGGAAGAAGAGAGATCATGATACAGAAACACACAGGGAGAAGAGAGATCATGATACAGAAAGACACAGGAAGAAGAGAGATCATGATACAGAAAGACACAGGAAGAAGAGAGATCATGAAACAGAAAGACAAAGGAAGAAGAGAGATCATGATACAGAAACACACAAGAAGAAGAGAGATCATGATACAGGAAGACACAGGAAGAAGAGAGATCCTGATAGAGAAAGACACAGGAAGAAGAGAGATCATGATACAGGAAGACACAGGAAGAAGAGAGATCATATGATACAGAAAGACACAGGAAGAAGAGAGAACATGATACAGAAAGACACAGGAAGAAGAGAGATCATGATACAGAAAGACACAGGAAGAAGAGAGATCATGATAGAGAAAGACACAGGAAGAAGATAGATCATGATACAGGAAGACACAGGAAGAAGAGAGATCATGATACAGGAAGACACAGGAAGAAGAGAGATCCTGATAGAGAAAGACACAGGAAGAAGAGAGATCATGATACAGGAAGACACAGGAAGAAGAGAGATCATGATACAGAAAGACACAGGAAGAAGAGAGATCATGATAGAGAAAGACGCAGGAAGAAGAGAGATCATGATACAGGAAGACACATGAAGAAGAGAGATCATGATACAGGAAGACACAGGAAGAAGAGAAATCATGATACAAAAAGACACAGGAAGAAGAGAGATCATGATACAGAAAGACACAGGAAGAAGAGAGATCATGATACAGAAAGACACAGGAAGAAGAGAGATCATGATACAGAAAAACACAGGAAGAAGAGAGATCATGATACAGAAAGACACAGGAGGAAGAGAGATCCTGATAGAGAAAGACACAGGAAGAAGAGAGATCATGATACAGAAAGACACAGGAAGAAGAGAGATCATGATACAGAAAGACACAGGAAGAAGAGAGATCATGATACAGAAAGACACAGGAAGAAGAGAGATCATGATACAGGAAGACACAATAAGAAGAGAGATCATGATACAGAAAGACACAGGAAGAAGAGAGATCATGATACAGAAAGACACATGAAGAAGAGAGATCATGATACAGGAAGACACAGGAAGAAGAGAAATCATGATACTGGAAGACACAGGAAGAAGAGAGATCATGATACAGAAAGACAGGAAGAAGAGAGATCATGATACAGGAAGACACAGGAAGAAGAGAGATCATGATACAGAAAGACACAGGAAGATGAGAGATCATGATACAAGAAGACACAGGAAGAAGAGAGATCATGATACAGAAAGACACAGGAAGAAGAGAGATCATGATACAGAAAGACACAGGAAGAAGAGAGATCATGATACAGAAAGACACAGGAAGAAGAGAGATCCTGATAGAGAAAGACACAGGAAGAAGAGAAATCCTGATACAGAAAGACACAGGAAGAATTGAGATCATGATACAGAAAGACACAGGAAGAAGAGAGATCATGATACAGAAAGACACAGGAAGAAGATAGATCATGATACAGAAAGACACAGGAAGAAGAGAGATCATGATACAGGAAGACACAATAAGAAGAGAGATCATGATACAGAAAGACACAGGAAGAAGAGAGATACTGATACAGAAAGACACAGGAAGAAGAGAGTTCAT